>NC_059507.1:36971269-37123769 GCF_914767665.1 Harmonia axyridis | reverse complement strand
AACCTAACCTAACCTTTTTTTTTTTTTTTTTTTTTTTTTTTTTTTTTCGGTTGTGGAAAAAATCTGCAAACAGATTCGACTACGACCCGTGTCGCAGGATATGTCGGGTTGGCGGGATGTTGGTGCCGACCGACTAAAAAAACCACAACTTATGAAAAGGACGTCCCTTCCCTGGAAAAAGGCATATCTGCCTGGGCGGCGGGGAAAGGTTCCTGGTCTATGTTCCACTGCCTTGTTCGCTTTCTCTATCCTGTTTCTCCTTCCTTTCCATCACCTCAACAACGTAACTATACACCGCACTCCACACTTCCTTACTCTCCACCATCCGCGGTATTATCCCCTCGATCTCCGGCAAGTCCCCTATCCTTTGTACCAGTCTTATCCTCTCCATTTTCCATCTTTCGCAGGTATAGAATACGTGCTCCGGGTCGTCCTGCTCCTGACACACTGCGCACAGGCTATCTCTCGTCTTGCCAATCCTATACGTGAAGGTTCCGAAGGAACCATGGCCTGTGAGAAATTGCGTAAAATAGTAATCCGCCCTCCTATGTCTGCAGTTTACCCACGCCTCTATACTTGGAATCAGCCTCCTTGTCCAGGCCGCCGTCTGCCACCCTTGAGACCATCTTTTCTGCCATTTATCAATCGATCTTCTCCTGGCCATCCTTCTGTTTCCTGCAAGTCTGCCTCCGATGGTGTAAAGAAAGCATACTTCTCCTATCATTATGTCTATGGGTGGGAAACCCGATATCGCCTGCACCGCGTCAGCTGACACCGTTCTGTATGCCGAGCATACTCTCAACAGTGTTTTTCTCTGTAGGGAGATGAGAGCATTCTTGTATTTATCCTGCTGAAGGATCTGTTTCCATACAGGCGCGGCATAGAAAATCGTCCCGTGCATCACCGAGCAAAGAGCCCTTCTTCCAAAATAACTTGGTCCGCCTACGTTCGGAAGGATCTTCCTGATGTTCTCCACTCTGGTTTTTGCCTTCTCGATCTGGTTTTTGATGTGTCCAGAGAAATTCAAATTTTTGAGCAGTGTGACCCCCAGATATTCCATGCTCCCAGACTCTGTAATTTCCTCTCCGCACAGCACTATTTTCATTTTTTCTCTCTTTCTCGGTCCCTTCACCACCAGCATCTCCGTCTTCTGTACCGCAACCTCCAGACCATTTGTCCTCATCCAGCCCTCTATCTTTTCGAAGGCGTTCTCAGCCTTTCCCTTCACTTCCTTTTCTGTTTCTCCCTCCACCATGACCAGGAGGTCATCGGCATAAGCTAGGGTTTCTACTCCTGGCTCGTGGGGCAGTTCGAGAACCCCATTGTAGCTCAGGTTCCATAGTGGTGGACCTACTATCGAGCCCTGGATCACTCCCATCGTGCATCTATGCCTAAGCCTTCCCATGACGATAAACCTATCCCTGAAATAGTTCTCCATCACCTTGATCAGATATCGACTTACTCCTTTTTCTTTCATGGCCTTTGTTATATTTCTCCAAGGGATCGAGTTGAATGCGTTCTTAACATCTATTGTTACAAGGATATACCACTTTTTAGTCGATTCATTTATCTTTCCCTTCAGCTCCATTATTGCAGTTGTCGTCGATTTTCGCGCCCTGAAACCATGTTGTCTCCTCGATAGTATCTTCCCTTCGTCCAGTTCCTGGTTCAATCGTTCTACGAGGAGCTTCTCGTAGACTTTACCTACAGCGCTGAGGAGGCATATTGGTCTATACGCCGATGGCTGACACAGATCTTTACCTGGTTTAGGGATCAGGACCACTCTCGCTGTCTTCCACATATTTGGGAATTCGCAATTCCTCAGAAGCTCGTTGTAGAAGCTTAGCATCTCCTCCGGTATCTGTGCATATGCCAGTTTAAGGATTTCATTAGTAATTCCGTCCGTTCCCGGTGCCTTCTTGTTTTTCAAAGAGCCTATGGCGTTTTTGAGTTCCATCGGTGTGAAGTCCTCTTTTGGTGGGTTTTCTACTATAGTCCTCACTAATTTCAATCCCGTTGATGGGAATAACGTGGTTAGAATATTTTCGACCTCCTCCTCTGGAATTTTATATCTTGTAGTGTTACCTCTTAGATTTGACGTTACAATCTTGTATCCCTGTCCCCATATATCCTCATCGAGTTCTGTCAGTATGCTTCTCCACTGCGCGCTCTTTGCGCGTCTTATGCTCCTCTTTAGGTTTCTTCTCTGCTGCCTTAACTGCTCTCTCAAGTTCTCTATGAGGTTGTCATTTTCCGCTTCTCTGCCTCTCGATCTTTGTAAGGTTCGTCGAATTTTCACACACTTCTTACGGGATTCCTCGATGTCTGGGTTCCACCAATATGGTACGGTTCTTAATTTCTGTCTTATTTTTGAGGCTTGTTTGTAGGCATTCATAAGTTTTTCATGAAAATTTCCCTGCGCGGTTTTAAGTGTTTCCGTAAGGACTTCTTGTTTTATCTCGACAACCCTCGGTTGGCAATTTCTCTTGTCCTTGTCGCCCTTCATTTCAAAATATATGTGGCCGTGATACGTAAAAGGGTTTTCGTTCTTTATTTCCCATCTCCTTATTTTCTGGCTGAGAGTGTCCGAGCATAGGGTAACATCTATGTGGCTCCGTGAGTTGCCTCTGATGAAAGTGGGCTGCCCTGTATTCATGGCCATCCAAGATAGCTGTGCTGTCCAATCTTCCACATGACCGCCCCGTGCATCCTCAATGGGAGATCCCCAGAGATGGGACTTGGCATTTACATCACCAATCAGTACGGCTTGCTTTCTGTATCTTTTCAGGTCTCTGAATATCTCGTTTGTTTTTTCCTTGAAGTCCTCGATAGCTATATTTGGCGATATATAAACTGCGTAAACGTAAACACCATTTATTCTTACGCGGACATAGCCCTCTTCCCTTCTTATTTCACCTGCTTCCACAGCTCCATTCAGAAATACTACTGCCACATCACTTCTTTTGTCCGTTAACCAATTTTTTGATTGGCACATTTTTTTGTTCGGCTCGGCTATCACCACAATGTCACATGCATTTTGTTCTGCAGCAGCCCATGCTATGTCATGAGCGGCTCTCGATCTACCGAGGTTCGTCTGTAGAATCTTAATCATAACAAATAAGTATATAACAGGCACAAGCAAATAAATTAACATATGTATGGGAACTGTTTCGGGTGTATATGGCCCTAGACAGTTTCACTTTAAAAATATCACAGATGCGTTGACTAGCACTCGATCTACCGAGGTTTGTTTGCAGGGTTTCAAACATAATAAAATTTGGGATAAAATCAATAAATAAAATAAACTATAATATCACAGCTGGGTTGACTAGTGAGTTACTGTAGCATTTTTTCAAATGCTTCGTTTTTTGGAGTCTGCGTTTCGTCTTTACTTTCGATTTCCGAGCAGATATCATCTGTCTCTTTCATCTCTGTTTCGGGTTCATCATCGTACACTTCGTTCATCCTCTGGTTTCTTTTTTCAATGGCTAGTGCTTCCCTGAAGAACTTGCATCTTCCTGATCCTACTGAATGGTCATCTTCATTGCATAACACGCAATGGGGTTTATTTTCGCAGGTTTTTGCTGGGTGACCTTCCTGTCCACATTTGAAGCATGCATTCCTTCTATCAGTGTCTTTGCACTTGCTTGTTAGGTGTTCGTAGCTCCAGCATCTGGTACACTGCCTAAGGTCCACCCTCTTGGTGATTTGACAGTTCGCGAGTCCTATTCTCAGCCTTTTTATTTCACCAATTTTGGAGTATGAACCTTCTTCGATCTTAACTGTTACGGCTTGTGTGTCGTTTGCATTGGGTCTCAATTCCCCGACTGCAATTTCTTGTTTATCTCCAAGAATTTTTTTTAAGGCTTCCATCACTTCTTCCCTAGATGTTTCTGCATCCATCCCTCTGATGTGCAGTGTCTCTTTCTTTTTGTTCGTTCGAAGTAGATTATGCTTCGGGTGCCCTTCGATTTTATTCATAACTTCAGTGAGTACCTTGCAGTCCTCTTCGCACTTATCCATAGTTATAATCATTTTTCCTTCTTTAGTGCTTCGTATTCCGCGTATGGATTTTGAGGCTGGTACGTTCCTGAAGGCGTTCCTGACGTTTTTGAGAGTTTCTCTATATTCCCCGTCCTTGCATTGCACCATTAATGCGTAGGTATTTCTACCTTTATCCCGATTTTCGGAGTTTTCCTTGAAACCTGGTGGTACATATACATGTACCTCCTTTTCCGTCCCGTTTGTAAGGCACTGCATCATTTTTTCCAGGCTCTCTATGGTAATCCAGTCAAGTTTGTGGATTGCAAAAGTCTCTTTTTCTGTTCCCCCTTCTCTAAAGAGCTGCTTCATTTTCGCCCAGAGATCCTCCTGCGACTCTTCATGTGTCAGTTTTATAATTGTTTTCTTAGATAGGGTTTTGTTCCTTCGGTCTCGAGTAAAGGTTTCCAGGTAGTCGATGTCTTCCGTTAAATGTTCCAGTTCCGGATATCTTTCTTTATAGATTTTCTGAATGGATTTACTCATACCTGGATCTCTGTTTCCTACCAAGACTACCTTTTTTACAGCGTCCTCCGTATTTAATGGATTTCCTGCTATTGTTTTTACATTTGAGGATAATTCCTCTTTCCATCTCATTTTTTCTAATTCCTTGTATTTCTCAAAGGTAATCTCCCCATCTGGGAGTTTTTCCAGTGCTTCTATTTTTGGTCTATGCCATGGATTTGTTTGGGTTGCTGCGTCTCTTCCTGTATTTATTTTCTCTTTCAGAGCTCTGATCTCTTCTTTGTACCTTTGTTCGGTTTCCCTTAGTTTTTCCCACAGTTCTTTCTTCTCCCTCTCAAGTTGCAGTATTGTTTGAGTGTTTTCTTCCGGTACCCTTATTTCTTTTGTGAGAGTGTCTACTTGTTTCCTTATATCGAATGTTATATTCTTTAGTTCTCCGGAGGGTCTATATGAAGCATTTACGATGCTTTGTAGGTTTGCTGTGCTGGCAACCAGTTTTGCCATGACTACTTCAAATTTGCTTTCCACAGGTTCATAGAAGTCCATCCTTTTCCGCTTTGTTGTGTTGGTATCTGCTTCTGTCTGATATTTTTCGCTCATACTAGGCATGGAATTTACACGTCCCCTGCCACCTGGAGGTGTTCTGCTCAGACTACTTCTAGGTTTGAAAACTTGTTCGTCCTTTCTAGGATTTTCATATGCGTCTATTCGTTCACTCATCGATTTTCCTTTTCCTGCTTCATCTAATTGATCCGTTTTTGATCTGCTACTACTGTCTTCCTCTTTGCTCAGGTCTATTATTCCAGTAACATTACTCGCGCCCTGGCCTGGTCTCCTACCAGAGTTTGAGTTTTCAGGACAGTCGCTGGATTTCGATCGGGTTGAGCCTGTCCTGGCACCGCTCCCGACCGATACTGGGGTTTCCATTCCCTGCATCGTAATTTTTTCATCCTTGTTTTCACTCATTCATAAATTTTTAGATAAAGGGCAGTGCACGCACACATCCCTGTGTCCTGTCTGACGCCAAGATCGGTAGCCGTAGAATCCGTCCATGAGGGGAAAAGGAAAGGTAAGTATTTGAGGCCCCGGACTCGCTTTCCCAACGTACTAGCGGCCGGAACCTCCACAGGAATATTTCAGGAATGGACAAGGTTTAGGTAAGTATATGGGGCTTAGGGAACATGGGATTTAAAGGTATGAGGAATGCGGCAAAGGCTGGGATTGGCCGTGCCACATTTGGTCAGTCTTTGTTTTCGCCGCTCTCCTTAAGCCTGTTCGACATGGGTGGCCCTGCTGGAACCGAAGTTCCGTCGACATAGCCTCAAGGATCCTTGCGGGTACTTAAGCCCTTCCACCACGACAAGGTGCTGACCTTCGGAAGAGAACCTAACCTAACCTAACCTAACCTAACCTAACCTAACCTAACCTAACCTAACCTAACCTAACCTAACCTAACCTAACCTAACCTAACCTAACCTAACCTAACCTAACCTAACCTAACCTAACCTAACCTAACCTAACCTAACCTAACCTAACCTAACCTAACCTAACCTAACCTAACCTAACCTAACCTAACCTAACCTAACCTAACCTAACCTAACCTAACCTAACCTAACCTAACCTAACCTAACCTAACCTAACCTAACCTAACCTAACCTAACCTAACCTAACCTAACCTAACCTAACCTAACCTAACCTAACCTAACCTAACCTAACCTAACCTAACCTAACCTAACCTAACCTAACCTAACCTAACCTAACCTAACCTAACCTAACCTAACCTAACCTAACCTAACCTAACCTAACCTAACCTAACCTAACCTAACCTAACCTAACCTAACCTAACCTAACCTAACCTAACCTAACCTAACCTAACCTAACCTAACCTAACCTAACCTAACCTAACCTAACCTAACCTAACCTAACCTAACCTAACCTAACCTAACCTAACCTAACCTAACCTAACCTAACCTAACCTAACCTAACCTAACCTAACCTAACCTAACCTAACCTAACCTAACCTAACCTAACCTAACCTAACCTAACCTAACCTAACCTAACCTAACCTAACCTAACCTAACCTAACCTAACCTAACCTATTTTTTTTTTTTTTTTTTTTTTTTTTTTTTTTTTTTTTTTTGCCCTGAGGTAGGGGGAAAGCTAATGCCTTCTCCAGCGGCGGGCCAGAAGATGTTACGTTGCCGCTGGATTTGTGTGGGACTCTCACCTCACTAAAACCCCCTCCCCTTTTAAAAAAAAAATATAGCGAGAACCACCGGAAATAAGCATCTTTGCTTGGCCTCGGTGGCCTCCTATGCACTATGGACTATGCACTATGGCTTGTTGTTCCCTCCTTCGGTCTTCCTCTTCCTTCCTCTTCATTATATTCGTGATGTACTCATACATGACGGTCCACGTTTTTTTGCTTCCGGTCATCTCTGTAATGAGCGAGTTTATGTCTGGGAGTCTTTGTAGTTGACTCCTCACCCAGCTCCTTTCCTCTTCCCATCTCACACATGTCCCATATACGTGTTCTGGGTCGTCGGTCATACCACACCTCTGGCACTGGTCGCTTTCTGTTTTCTTGATCCTTTTTGTGTACGTACCGAACGACCCGTGTCCAGTCAGGAACTGGGTGAAGTAGTAACTGGTTCTCCTGTGTTCGCAGGCCATCCACCCCTCCAGGTCACCTATCAGGGTGCGGGTCCATCCTGCCGTTCTGCTTTCTGCTTCCCACCTCGTTTGCCACATTCTCATGGTTCTCTTTTTCGCCATCCTCCTATTTCCCGGTAACCTGGAGCCTATCTTGTACAGGAAACACGTTTCCGCGACCATCAGGTCTATTGGTGGATAGCCCGCGATCACCTGTACAGCCTCCGCTGAGACCGTCCTATACGCGCACACCACTCTGAGCAAACCCCTTCTCTGCATTTTCACCAATTCTAGCTTTTGTTTATCTCTTTTTATTGCTGCTCTCCACACAGGGGCTGCATACAGTAGTACACTGTGCAGTATTGTGCACAGCACTCTTCTCTTAAAATAACTAGGTCCCCCTATGTTTGGGAGCAGCCGCCTCATAGTTTCCACCTTCTGGTCTGCCTTTTCTGCCAGATACTTTATGTTTGCAGAGAAGGTAAGTTTCTCATCGAACACCACACCCAGGTACGTTATAGATGGTGAAGGTACTATTTCATTTCCGTACACTTGCACTTTTACTCCTCTTCTGTTTCTGGGCCCTCTCACCACGATCATTTCGGTTTTATGTGCCGCTACCTCTAGTCCTTTCGACGCCATCCAGGTTGAGACCAGCTTAATTGTACGGACGATTTTTTCATTTAACCGTTCCTCTCGATCCTCTTCTACCATCAGCAGAAGATCGTCCGCGTATGCTATGGCCTCAACACCCTCCTCATACTGGAGGGTAAGGACATCATCGTACATTACGTCCCACAGTCTGGGCCCTTTTACCGAGCCCTGTGGGACTCCCATGGTGCACCTTCTTTCCACTTTCCCCGCCTCCACCCAGCGGTCTCTGAAATAGTCCTCCACCATCTCAACCAGATATTCAGCACAGTTCACATTTCTCAATTTGTCCACTATGTGATGCCATCTCGCCGTGTTAAAAGCATTTTTAACATCTATCGTTAGCATTACCAACCACTTTCTTCTTGAGCTTTCAATCCTTGACTTCACGCTGAGCATGGCTGATACCGTTGATCTCCTCTTTACGAAACCGTGTTGGTTGTCCGATATTGCCCGCCTGTCTTCCAGTTCCTCATCTAATCTATTTGTTATCATCTTTTCGAAGACTTTCCCCATTGTATTTAAAAGACAGATGGGCCTAAATGATGAGGACAGCTCGGGATCCTTTCCTTTTTTCGGTATCAGCACCACTCTCGCTCTTTTCCATTTCCGGGGGAAGACTCTATTGTCGAGCAGCTCATTAAACATTTGGAGCATCCTTTCCGGAATCACGCTGTGAACTATCTTTAGGCACTCGACCGTCATACCATCTGGACCAGGGGCCTTTCCTGACTTCATAGCACACATAGCCACCCCGAGTTCTTCTGCCGTAAAGGGAGGGGCGGGCCATCTTGGGCCCTCCCTTCTTCTGATCTGTTTCCCTCCTCCGGGAAACAATTCCTTGAGTATTTCTTTCCTCCTATTGGCTGTAAGTGAGTAACCCAGGCTCTGTACTTTTAGGTGGCCAGTGGCTATCTTGTAGGCCTCTCCCCATATGTCCTGGTCCAGTTTAGTCAGGAGGCTTTTCCAATTTTCTCTTTTCGACTTTTTTATTTCTGTGTTTAGCTTCTTTTTCATCTCCTTCATCTCCATTTCGTGTGCATGACGGTCCAGTGCCCTTCCGGTACCCGCCCTGGTGAACCTCCTTCTGGCTTTAAAATACCTTTTTCTTGCCTCATTTATGTCTTCGTTCCACCAGTACGGGAAACCTTTGTTCTCTGTCTTATTTATTCTGCTCGACATTTTGTGGGCTCTTATTATTGATTCATATAATTGTCTTCCCCCGGTGGGGGCAAGCTCTTCAATATTTTTTCTGAAGTCCACGGCGTCCAAGAATACTTTTTTAGCGGGATTTTCTTTCATACTACCGGAGTTTATGTGGAAGTAGATGTGTCCATGCTGGGTATACGGGTTTTCATGTTTAACGGTCCAACCTGTGATTTTGTTTGCTTCCTTTTCGGGTATGAGAGTGACATCAATATGTGACCTAGAAGTCCTTCTTATAAATGTCGGCTGACCGTTATTTACCGCCGTCCATTCCATCTGTGCCAGCCATTCCTCAACATACTCCCCTCTTTCATCAGCAGTGGGGGAACCCCACATAGGCGATTTAGCGTTTATATCCCCCAATATCATAACTTTTCCTCCATGTTTTCTCGCCTCACTGAAAATCTCGTCTATCCTTTCTTTGAAGCTAGATATCGCTATATTTGGGGATATATATAGGGCTAGTATGCTGAATCTGGCCAGCGCCAGATGGACGTAGTTTTTGTGCTTTTTAATTTTTTTAATTTGTGTATTTTTGCTCACTAATTTGATGGCTATGTCCTTTTTGTCGTCCGCA
Source organism: Harmonia axyridis (assembly GCF_914767665.1). Taxonomy (NCBI): domain Eukaryota; kingdom Metazoa; phylum Arthropoda; class Insecta; order Coleoptera; family Coccinellidae; genus Harmonia; species Harmonia axyridis. The sequence continues at coordinate 37,114,177 of NC_059507.1, read as the reverse complement.
TACCAGCCTTCTGTTGAACACATCTTCTTATTTGGCTCAGAGATTACCATAATATCAATTTTTTCTTTGAGTGCGGCTGCCCATGTCATATCATGGGCCGCTTTACATCTCCCTAGGTTTGCTTGTAAAATGAATTCTTCTATGGTATTATAACTCCGGTAGTACTCTTCGGCGTCACACAGTGGACCACACATATTACTCGACTCACAAAATAAATTATTTGTATATATAAAATCAATAAATTAATATAGATAAAAAACTGGTTAAAATACTGTATAAATAAATAACATAAATTAGTGTAAATAGAGAATCTGTAAAAACTTTGTAAATATAAAAATGGGGAATAATTTGTATAAATAAAACCTATATAAATAATCTCTGAATAAATAGAATATATACAATTAAAATCTGTAAACATAAAATCTGTGTAAATAGAATCTGAATAAATAGAGTATGTACAATTAAAAACTATAGAAATAAAAACTGTGTAAATAGAATCTGAATAAATAGGATCTGTATAAATAAAAACTGCAGGTATATAAACTGACTGGGACACGTATGTAAAAAATAAATTAATATAGACATCACACACATAGCTTTCTTTCCCGTATATCATCGTCAACCCGGGTTCATATATGTGGACTTTTTTAAGATAGTGTACAGACATACTCACCCTTTTCAGTTTGTACTTGCACTTCAGCCACGGTAGATCCCCCTCGCTATCTTTGGCGAGTAGGCTCACTTCGAGTTTTTTGAATCCTTTCCTTTTGCCTTTATACAGCCTTCACTAGCTGTCCGATGTCCTTTGTTTTTGCAGTTAAGGCAGTACGGGTCTGCCGTACAGTCCTTAACTCTGTGGTCCTCTGCTGCACAGTTTCGACATTTTTGGGTTCTGTCTTCGTTGGTACATTCATTTGCGAGGTGACCCATCTCCCAGCACCTCACACATCTTCTGATTGCTACCCTTTCTCTAATGTCTACCAGGGAGAAACCTATCCTGACTTTCCTTGACTCTATCAATTTTTTGATCTGTTCTCCACTGGCGATTATGGTGGCTGCCTGCCTACCTCCTCTCAGTGGCCTCAGTGCTTTTACTTCTACCCCGTCTTTGTTTTCCTGAATCTCAAGAACTCCGTTCAGTACCTCCCTAATATCCTCCTCTCCTACGTCAATATCGATTCCGTATAGGTTTGCAGTGGCCTTCCGTTCTCCCCCTGTATATTTCTTTATTTTTTGATCCTTCATTTTCTCTTTGAGCTGTCTGTACACTATGTCTACTGCCTTGCTGTCTTTTTTCATTTCCAGCAATAGATGACCGTCCTTCGTTTGTCTTATCCCATTAACTTCTTCTTTCAATTCTTTTTCGTTTCCCATTTTTCCTTTCAGGTTCGCCACCATTTGGGCATATGTTATATTTTCATTTTTTTCTATCATTATTGCATCTGTTCCATGCACTCTCTTTTTTATTTGTGTTGAATTCGGTCTTTTTTCGTGCAGGTAGATCTCCCCGGAGTAGTCGAAAAAGGCACATTCAATTAATTTCCTTTTTGTTTCAACATCCATATCATTTATTACTGCGATGTGAACCTTTTCCTCCTCTCCGTCTGGTATCGCATACCTGATCTCTGCGGCCATCTGATAGACTCCAAGAATGTCGTCTTCTTCACCCGGCAGCCCCCCTATATGTATATTTCTTTTGTCTCTAATAAGTTTGCCTTGGATTTCGGCGTAGCTCTCCATACGGTGCGTTATCCTCTCCCCTTGTTTTATTTTTCCTTCTCTCACATACTCTATCATTCTACGGGAGCTGCCAATGAGTGGTTTTATAACCTTTACTTCCCCCATTTTGTTAAATGGGGCAAGAACGGCTATTTCTCCGTCCTTGATTTCCACGATACTGTTTGGGTTTAAAATAACCTTGTAGGACTCTTCTGGCCAGTCCTTTCTCAGAACCTCCTCCAAATCTCCCTTTTCCATGTCCTCTTTGAGAACATTTCTTATTTCTGCCACCGATATGTCCTGTCTGATGGCCGCTTCCTCTACCTGGCACCCAAAATCCTGTTTTTCAAGGGCTATTACTGCTCTGTTGGTCTCCTTGATTTCATAGCTCACCATGTCCTTCAAGGCGCTTAGCTCCTTTTGTGTACCTTCCTCTAGTCCCCCATGCGTATCTATCAGTTGTCCGATTTTCTCTTCGACTTTTCGCAGGACTTCTATTACGCTTGCAACCCTGTTGCTGTCCAAACTTATGTTGATGGTACTATCCATCCTTTTCCTTTTGTTGGACCCCACAAGCCACGTTATGAAGTCCCCCTCCTCTTCCGCTTCCTCTTCCTCGGAAATGAGCACCACATCCGATTCAGGAGTTTCGGGGATCTCCTTCCTGCACTCATTTTCCCGGCCATCCTGTGCTTCCTCTGTTTCCATACTCGCATCTACCAATCTTGGTGGGGTTCTCTTCATCTTGTCACTTCTTGCGAAAGCAGTTCCCTCTATCTCCTTCTCTTCCATTCCCCTTGTGGGGTTTCCTCCAGTCGCAATATTAGCTTTCTCTCCCTGGAGTGAGAGAGGAGCTACACGGTCGCTGGATGTCGATCGAGTTTGGCCCGCGCTACCACCTCCCTCGACCGGTACTGGGGTATCCTTCCCCTGCACCGTAATCTTTTTTCCTGATTTGTTGTGCTTTTTCATTTTGATTTTTTCAGGGCAGTGCAAACGCACACATCCCTGGGTCCAGTTTCATGCCAAGGTCGGTAGCCGTCAGATCCATCCATAGGGGAAAAAGGAAGGGTAAGTATTTGAGGCCCCGGACTCGCTTTCCCAACGTACTAGCGGCCGGAACCTCCACAGGAATGTGTCAGGAATGGACAAGGTTGGGGTAAGTATATGGGGTTTGGGGAACATGGGAATTTTAGGGTATGAGGAATGTGGCAAAGGCTGGGATTGGCCGTGCCACATTTGGTCAGTCTTTGTTTTCGCCGCTCTCCTTAAGCCTGTTCGACATGGGTGGCCCTGCTGGAACCGAGGTTCCGTCGACATAGCCTCAAGGATCCTTGCGGGTACTTAAGCCCTTCCACCACGACAAGGTGCAGACCTCGGAAGAGAACCTAACCTAACCTAACCTAACCTAACCTAACCTAACCTAACCTAACCTAACCTAACCTAACCTAACCTAACCTAACCTAACCTAACCTAACCTAACCTAACCTAACCTAACCTAACCTAACCTAACCTAACCTAACCTAACCTAACCTAACCTAACCTAACCTAACCTAACCTAACCTAACCTAACCTAACCTAACCTAACCTAACCTAACCTAACCTAACCTAACCTAACCTAACCTAACCTAACCTAACCTAACCTAACCTAACCTAACCTAACCTAACCTAACCTAACCTAACCTAACCTAACCTAACCTAACCATAATTGAACCTGAATCGATTTGCAATCACTCTAACCTAAGTTAAGCTCATGGACCCTAACCTAAGTTGAGCAGAACTGACCTAACCATAGTGGGTTAGGTTAAACCTAACATACTTAGTTAGGGTAAACCCTAACTAAGTTAAAAATCTGCATTTCTATAGAAATGAAAATTTAAAAATCTTCAAATTTGGCATCAAACGAAAGGTCTTAAATTATCGATCCCAAATATGTTAAAAAAAAAAAAAAATTCTTGAATAGCATCTACGGTTTCCGAGTTATGAACATTTTAACAAATGTAAACAAACCCAAAAATTGTCGAGTAGGGTATCAAATGAATGGTATTAAATTATCGAGCTCAAAAAGGTAAAAAATTGTTGGGTAACATGGACGGTTCTCGAGTTATTAACAATTTAAGAAATGTAAACAAACTGAAAAAGTATTGACTTTAGTATCAAATGAAAGATTTGAAATTATCGATCTGAAATTTGTCAAAAATAGTTCTCTAGGACCAACAGTTTTCGAGTTATTAAGAATTGAAAAATTCTAAAAAATTCGTCGAATTTGGTATCAGACGAAAGGTCTTCAATTATCGATCTGAAATATGTCAAAAATAGTTGTCTAGGATCAACAGTTTTCGAGTTATTAAGAATTGAAAAATTCTAAAAAATTCGTCGAATTTGGTATCAGACGAAAGGTCTTCAATTATCGACCTCAACAGTGTCAAAAATAGTTGTACAGGATCAACGTTTCTCGAGTTATTAAGGTTTCAAAAAATCTCAAAAAAGTGTCGAGTTTGATATCAAACGAAAGGTCTAGAATTATCGATCTCAAAAATTTTTAAATTTCTTGGGTAGCACCAACATCTTCCGAGTTATTTACATTTTAAAAAATGTAAACAAACCAAAAAAATTGACAAATTGTGTATTAAACGAAAGGTCTTGAATTATGGATTCCAAAAATGTTTAAAATTCTACTCTGGAATGAATGATTCTCGAGTTATTAAGACTCGAAAATTTATAAAAATATTGTTGAATTAAGTATCAAATGAAAGGTGTAAAATTATCGATCTCTAATATGTGTAACGTTGTTGGATTGGATCAACAGTTTTCGAGTTATTAACATTTTAATAAATGTAAACAAACCAAAAAAATTGACTAATTTGGTATCAAACGAAAGGTCTTAAATTATGGATGTCAATAATGTCACAAATTTTTTGACTAGCATCAACGGTTTCCGAGTTATTACGATTTTAATAAATGTAAACAAACCCGAAATTTTTCATGTTTGGTATCAAATGAAAGGTACGGCCGAGAGGATGTTAAAAATGTCATAGAATATTCGGTAGGACCAACGGTTCTCCCGAAATAACGTTACTCAGTAAATATAAGAGATCTTGAAGAATTATGTTAGCTCATTAGGTCAGTTCTCCTTAGGTTAGAGCGATTTCTGGAACTTTTTTTTTACATGTCATTATCTCCACCCCTGTCCAGTATTCAAGAGATGAAATCTAATCTAGGATCGACGACGTATCCAACGGTACCATCCGCACCTCCGTAGCACCCTCCGTTGAGGAGATACAGCCGTTATAAGATGGCCACGCCCACTTTTAAAAACCACACCCACTATAATTGGACACGCCCACTTAATTAGAAATCGTCCCAATACTATCCTTCCTCATCGAACGAACACGGACCCTACCAGATCCACATAAAACTTTAAGAATCAATGGCACACGACGCGTAATTTTGAAAATTCCAAAACATGTCGAGTTTGGTATCAAATGAAAGGTACGATCGAGGGGATCTCGAAAATGGCAAAAATCGTTCGCTAAGACCCGCGGTTCTCGAAATTTTCGAGATTTTCGAAAAATTCAAAAATGACGAAAAAGTTGCTCCCGGTCCTGTAGAACTCGAAAATACAATCGGCACCTCTCTAGAATCTGTAGTTCTCCAGATATAACGTAACTCAGTAAATATAAGAGATCTCGAAGAATTATGTTAACAGCATTAGGCGAGATCTCCTTAGGTTAGAGCGATTTCTGGAACTTTTTTTTAACATGTCATTATCTCCACCCCTGTCCAGTATTCAAGAGATGTAAAAATTGAAATGTAATCTAGGATCGACGACGAATCCAACGGTACCAGTCGCACCTCTGTAGCACCTTCCGTTACTGAGATACAGCCGTTATAAATAGCCCCGCCCACTTTTACAAACCACACCCACTGTAATTGGACACGCCCACTTAATCAGAAATCATCCCAATAGTCTCGATCCTTTTCGGAAAAACACGGACCCAACCAGATCGACATAAAACTTTAAGAATCAATGGCGCACGACGCGAAATTTTGAAAATTCCGAAACATGTCGAGTTTGGTATCAAATGAAAGGTACGATCGAGGGGATCTCGAAAATGGCAAAAATCGTTCGCTAAGACCTACGGTTCTCGAAATTTTCGAGATTTTCGAAAATTTCAAAAATGACGAAAAAGTTGCTCCCGGACCAGGAGAACACGAAAATACAATCGGCACCTCTCTAAGATCCGTAGTTCTCCAGATATAACGTAACTCAGTAAATATAAGAGATCTTGCCAAATTATGTTAACAGCATTAGGCGAGATCTCCTTAGGTTAGAGCGATTTCTGACATTTTTTTTTAACATGTCATTATCTATACCCCTGTACAGTAACTAAGAGATGTAAAGACTGAAATGTAATCTAGGATCGATGACGAATCCAACGGTACCATCCGCACCTCCGTAGCACCTCCCGTTACGGAGATACGACTGTTATAAGATAGCCCCGCCCACTTATCCGAACCACGCCCTCTATAATTGACCACGCCCAATTATTTACAGATCATCCCAATACTTTTCTCCATCATCGGAAGAACACGGTCCCTTCCATATCGACATTTAATTCTAAGAATCAATGGTACACGACATATAATTTTTAACAATTTTCATCATAACTTGTTCACACAAAATTTCGTTGATTTTTCGTCAATTTTTACCACAACATCAAAATTGTCGCTGCAAATAAATGCGGACTCATAGGCGTTAGCAGTCGCTTTAGAGAGCAGCCACGCGTCCATCCATTTATTATATTCAATGTATCTATATCTACTGTTGGGGTTTCTTTCATGGCTTCAACCCTTAATTACTGACTAAAGTCTTACTCCTCCAAGCGTATAGGGTGTCCCAAATTCGATGCTCACTGAAAGCATCTCGAGAACCAACGAGCGTTCATTAAAATTCGTGGTCAAGAGTGCTGTGGAGAAATAGGAGTTGATTTTCTGATTGAGTGTGAGTAGCGAGTAGCTTGTAACATATTCTTCCCAGATTCGAAGTATGTAAACAAATGTTAGTGATATGGTACAAGCTAAGCGCTATACTTGTTGTCACAGAAAATCAACTCGAATTTCTACACAGCACTCTTGACCACGAATTTGAATGAACGCTCGTTATAAGATTTGGAGAACAAATCTTTAATCTCTTTTTTCGAAAGAATGAGATATCAGGAAGCAGTTCACAGATATCTTGATACATTTTCGAGTTACAGGGAATTTCTAAAATATATTTCGCTATATCTTGGTTTCAGTTCCAGATATTCGAAAAATTCTAAAACGTATACTTTTTATGGTTCATATGATTGATTGATCAATCTTTTAACCATGTGCTTGGCTAGTCGCCATCGACACATTAAACAATCTGCAACACAAATCACAAAAAATCTCAACAATCACAAACTATTTTTACAATTTAACTTCACAAATGCTTTAATTTTATTTTCAAAAAGACTCTTTCAAATTATGGAGCTCCAAAATGGGACGTGAGGAAAAGTAGTCTTCTCACCGTAACGACCATTTTGGAACTCCCATGGTTCATATGATACTCATAACAGATCATAGAAATTAATTACCGTTTAAGAATCAGAGGTTATTATATCAGTGGAAGCTGGATTATTGAAATCGAAACCCACTAATCGTAGAATAGTTTCCAATGAATGAGATAAGGTGAATATAAAACCATTAAACGAAATGTTAATAGAAATATACGCGTCTGCAATACACCATACAGTTTGCATGAATAACTTCGAATAGATGGCGACACATTTTCATTATGTGTTTAATAAATGCACTACGCACGAATACCTATACCAAGGATCCTGACCCATGTCAGTTTCTTCTTCGAATTTCATATTATGATGCTGATATTTTCGGAATATATGCCACAGAGTGAAAAAAACGTTGTGAAAGTAAATGCGTTCTTTCGCTTTTCCTTCATCATTAGTTGTTAACTCAGTGGATAAATTTTCCTTACAGTAGCGGAGTATAGCAAGAATATAATTCCAAATATCCAGGTGCAGTTGTTTTCCTACATGTTTTCCTACGCAAGTTCTAACTGAATGATGACAAATGCGAAATAAATAGCTTAATTAAGTGTTGGCAGTAAAGAAGTGCAACTGTTCTCTGATATAATGGGTATCGTTATTTATTGTGAAATTCATTTCGAAAATATGCTGGTATGAAGTAAAATTTAATGACAACTACCTAATTCATCCTCTATTTAAAATCTTTTTGTGAAGTTTTACCTCTATAAGATTGAGTTTTCATCTTATTAGGCAAAAATTTAGACCGACAATAAAAATTGAATGCTAATGGGTCTGGCAGTACGCTTTTTCTCCTTCTGATTAAAAGTCAGCACTCCGCAGTAAGTATTCACGTTATTTCATACTAGCAACTGTATTTTGTCACGATAAGCAATTACGAAATTTGCAAATATGAAACGTTTACTTATTTAAAATGTGATAAAATGTATTTGATTCTATACATTATATCCATCAAGCTAATTGAAGAAATGAAAATTATTTATTCAAGAAAACTATTCATATTAGAATCCTGTATGATGGTGTCGAAAAATATTTCGGATTATTTTATTATTTTCGATTATGTATATGGAATGGCTTTTCTCTGCTCATAAAAATGAATCAATCGGATAGTATTTATGTATAATTTGATTTGATATTGAGGTAAATAGAAAAAGTCGAATTTTTTTATTCCAGCCCTGATTTTTTCAATTTCAGAAGTATTGAACGAATAAGGCTTTCGAAAAGTTAATACAAAAATAAAGAATTTGAAATAAATCTGTAAATTTCTTCAAGAATCATTGAACATTGAAATTTCACTCATGATCCGAACATATCTTATATCGCAAACCAAGGCTCTCAGACGATTAAAACCTTTTGATAAATACACCTTGATAACCTTTGTTTATGGTTTCCGTTCATCGCATTGCTCCCGAGACATCTCCTACATTATTTATTCACCTTTTTTCATCTATTCATTATCCTCATGGATGTCTTGAGTTGAATCATCAAATTATTATGATTCGAAACTCACGAGGTTTTTTGCGTTTTTGGTTTAATTTTGAATATCTTGGTAGATGTAATCTGTAAACATTGGACAAGTAAAAGAATGTTTACGTCACACGTTTCAACAAAGCATTGAAATGTTAAAATTCGTTACGAAAATTTTGAATCGAATCAAAATTTTCTCCAAAAAGATTTAGATTTTCTATTCATTATCTTGAATTATTCTGAATGTAATATCCGACAAATTAACCTGTTTCGAATCAGTTCAATTCCGATGAGAATGTAGAAATGTACAACTGTGGTTTCGTTATTTCACGATTCTGTTCGTTGTAAATGAAGAGGAAGAGATAATGATGAAAAATTCCATGAAAGTTTCCCATTAATACTGCATTAGATCACATCGTTAGAAGGGCAACCCCCTAAAAGCTAGTTATAAATCGAAACGAGTCACAATTTTGTTGTATTATAACCCTCCAGCATAGGAGGAGAGTATCATTCGCACTGGTTTCACATGTGAAAAAGTCCATTAATAAGGCAATTCATGAGGGAAAGAAGTAAGTGTATCAAGAGTTATGGTCCTCTTGAGCAAAGTCAATTGGAAAGGTGACGTCACGGCCAGTTTCGGATTGGAATTCCTCCTTGGGGATTATCTTCAGCCAGATGCAAGATTTTTGGAATTGAACCCCAAACTCTCTCAGTCAGTGGCGGTTCGTGATTCTAGACCATCATTTATTCAAAATTCATCATTGAATTATTATTTTACCCTTCGTTTCCAGGAATGAACTTCAAAGAAGATAGAAAGAAACGGTCAACATTCTTCACTTAGAGCTACATCCATATTTTTGAAATAAATCAGAAATAAGGAACGCGAGAATCTTTCAAATTATACGAAAATAAATGATTTGATAACCAGGTTTGTTTAGGTCAAGGATAGATACTTGGAAAATTTTAAGAGGTAGGATGAGAAAAATTCACAAAAGTTATAATTTCTAAAGTAAGAATTTATTTTCACCTTATTTCAAAGCAATACTACATGAATAGACCTGAATACAGGGTTTCTCAATAAGAGATTTCATTTTACTATTAAAAAAACGAGTATTTTTTGAGGGAAATTCAAATATTTTTCATCAGTTTCACCGGTCGAGAAGGTGCTTCACAACTATCCAAAAATGCTTTAGTTTTTCGGAATGTGACTCCAAAATTTCAATTTATTGTAGTAATTTTGAAAGATTTCAATGCGTTGTTGAAGCATGTATATTGCAGTTTTTAGTAATGTCGTAGTTTTTACTTTTCAAATGTCAAAAAATGACAGACAGCGGGCTATTCAAAATGAAACCTCTTATTGGAAAATCCTACCTCTACTTTCATATCACAATCCCTTTCTAACTCTATTCGCACAACCGATAACGATTCTCCACACGAACTCTAGAAGAACGATAGGACGCCAATGATGAACCTCCCCACGTCCCCACCCTCACACTAGTTTCCTCCAGGTCATATATCTCACCCCCTTGTCAATCCACATTACGTAACTCAATATAACTTTATACGTGACAAAATTTAACTTGAAGATTGTTCTATCTCAGCAACATCCCGAGGTCCACGTCTCTGGATTGTTTATTTTCGGGAAAGTTCGTAAACGTATTTGTTCTTAGGTTCTAAATTCCCCGAGGAGATGACATGGAAGATGTGGCGCTTCTACGAAGTAATAATTGACCCCCCTCATGTTTTAACATTTCGAAATATAAAAAAAGTTTAGCGAAAGTCAGTCTTCAAATCCACCAAATGATGAACTTCCATATACAAGTGATAAAGGATGATTGAATGTTCTATGTTCGATGATTATAAAGGGTTTTCCAATAATAGGATTCATTTGGATCAAAAAAAGAGTACATTTCATCAGATATTAATCGATGTTTATTGCATTGTAAAGAAGAACTCATTGTTCTTTCCATTAATAGATGCAGCACATTTGCGGCTGTATGTCCTCCATAACTTCACGAATTTATCATATCATTTCACAAGATCTCGGGGGCCAACTGTGATCACCTATTCAAGGAATAACACAGCCAGGAAACTCCTCGTTAAAAAAGATATAATTTCATCAGACACCAATTCACATTGTTAAATTTCCAAATGTTTTAGTATAAAAAATTTCTACAATTTTCCTCGGAATCTGGGAAAGCTTATCTTCAAGAAATTCAGTACAAAATTTGGTTACACTAGCGCATTGATGCTTCTAGATAACGAGAAAACAATCCTTGACTGTTGAAGTTTAAAATCTAAGGATAAAATTGAATTTTTCATAAGATTTTATTATATTGTTGACCTACATGGTAATCAATATTTGTTGGTTACTTCTTGTTTAATGTTGGCTGCAAATATTTGACTTAAAAAGAAAATCCGGAGGGATCTTCAAATGAAAGTTGCCGTACTTCAGATTTAGAATATCCTTGAAATTGGACACAGCGAGCATGCGTACCTACATGTCGAAATAAGAGATCCTTTTTCAAAACATAGCTTATTTGTATGTTCTAATAACTCTCTGTTTCTCTATTGTCCATTTGATTTAGTCTAAACACCGTAGTAGCTACCAAAAAAAAGGATGGCTATTGTTATATGCAATACCTACACTGGAGACCAGAGAATATCTACCCCTTTCCGCCCTTTTGGGTCGCAGAATTCGTGACCGGCCGAAGCATTCCGATCGTCACCGAAGTTCGCACTCGGAGCATGTGGGGCGCTCCGGAAACACACCGGAGCGCAGCGCCTTCAGTTCAGTTTGGAACGTAATGACGTTTGGTAGGTTATGTGCGCTCTAGTGGGGCATAACATAGAGAATTAACGCGACCTTTCAACTAAAGACATCCAATTCCGGCTACCGATGAATTACATCGATATTGAAGTGATATTTAGGTATCTTTAGTTCGGTTTTAGTTTGGTGTTTTTTTAATTTTGTGCTGTGGCTGTGATCTCGGGAGGAGTGCGGCAGGATTTCCGATCGAATCTTTATTTACCCGATTAGAATTCCCAAGAATGGCGATTATGTGGAGACTGTTTGTTTGCTTTGCGACCTTCTCGTCGTGCAGGGGTATCTTCATAGGTGGAGAACAAGATGTAGGGAGCCCTTTAAGGGTTGCACAATGTAGGGCTACCTGTCTTGAAAGGGTAAGTTGTCATTCCACCGTTCAATTTTCGAATAATTAGGTATCTGGATCTGTTGCAAGGACAGTTTGATTTTTCTTTACTCTTTACCCGATTGTTTCTATCATCTTAAGGCAAGCCTACTCTACTAATCGTGTCACGTTGGAAGAAGTGACATTCAATTGTTCTGTTTTGAAACACGTTCAGCCTGAAAAATGGCATTTCTCGACAACTTTTTTCCATTTCCCATGCTGTTCTTTTCTCGCTCCATATTCTTAAAATTCGCTAGATGAGCAACTATACCATTCCATCCAAATGCCAGGTGATCATTCCTTAACTCTTCATCCTACTGGTTTTTATTATGATGGGTTTCTCATCTTCTTCAGGTTGTACACTATCTTTCTCACTAAATTCTTTAGTGCAGATTCATTTTTTTCTGTGCGAAAATCACTTGATTAATTCTTTTTATTTTTGAAAGAAACCTTCATTTGACAGTATACAACAATCTCACCAAATTTTTTCACAATAAAATTATACCTAGTTCTTGGTTCTCTAACACTTTAAAATTGAAAGATTTTCATTTCGTATCTATTTCAATTATTTCAATGATGAAATTAAGAATTTTTGGAATTTTTTTTACATTTTGATGAAGAAATACATTCTGTCTACGTACAGATTTTCGAAGAGAAATTCATTCGTTCACTTGTACATATTTCAATTTGATTATTGAGAATATCAATAAATAGAAATATTACCGAATAAGAAAGCGATAAATGACAATTGGCTCAATATAGTTTTTTTGAAAAATTGGTGATTTCATGATAATGAAAAAATGTTGAAATTCATGATTGAAATAATTGGGGTATAATTGAAAAACCCATTTTCTAAGAGTTTTAAAACAAAAAAAAACTTTAAATTTTGTTGTTAAAAACACAGCGATCAAGCGATTTCCGCACATATCAAATAATGAATCTGCAATGAAGAACCTAGTGCGAAAAATAGAGTACACTCTAAAGTTAAATGTCCAACTACGTTGAAAACAAGAATACAATTTTTAAATCCTAACAAGGACCCGTTGATAACAAACTTTGTAGTTCTGAAAATATTCAGTTACGTCGTTAGTGAGAAAGTTCTCAATATCTGACTCTGGATAAATCAATTTAATTCGATTCATCTGCCGAAGTTTCCTTGCAGTCTAATTGAACTTTTCGTTAACTATTGCGAATATTCAAAAGTTCTTTTCCGATATGGAGGTTAAGTATTCATATTTCAATACTTACTTATATCAGTAATGAGTCTAGCAGAGGTATTCCATCTCGCTTCTCAGTTTTTCCGAAGTAGTCTCTCCGTTTATATTCCGACTCATCTGATTCATGTTCCGATTAGATTAGGGCCATTCGAAAAGATCCTCATTTTTGTTTCCGTCCTCTCCGAATCTGATTCTGCTCTCTAAGAGCCAGATCATCTCAGGCCAACCACCGTAAACGATTATAATCCTGTATTTCTTGGATCAGATTATCTTTCTGCTCTTCGTGACTATTTCCATCGTTGATGCTGAATCATTCAGCTAGCGATGACCTGAAAGAGGACAGGTGTTCTTGATTAAAAAGTACATTTCTTTGTCTTCTTATTATTAGAAGCCTGGCCATTATCGGCGATCTTTTTTTTTAATTTGCGGATCGGACGCTCCATGGATGGATGATTATCTCGATGATTCGATTACAAAGAGAAATGAAAAATAGAAAGAGGTTGAATTCGAATTATTTCCCATTGAAAACAGTTTATTTATTTATTTTATCTCTATTTATTTAATTTCTATTGATATTGCATTCGAGTTGGTAGTTTTCGACGAATGCGGTTACGTAATCATAGATTCAGGAAAATACATACTTGAATATCACGAATCATTTTCACAAATTGTTCCCGTTCACTTACTATTATTAGATATTAATGGAATTGGCCAGATTCATTGTTTCACATATCATTTGCGTACCTATTCAATTTCTGATGATAACCAATGGCTCTTCGCAATGACCATTTTGTTAAGATTGACAGAAATGATGTATTTTTCCAAATACGAGTAAACAATTCATTGAATTTTCTGAATCCTTCTAACTAGGGATAGATATGCGATTTTTAATTATTTCTGATCTACTGAAGTACAAAAAAACATATGTACCTACATACCGCCAAAATTATGAGAACGGATAAAATCTGAATGGAGTTTGTAGTTTATTTCCACTTGAACCCTTTGGCCGAACTTTGCATTTATTTTTTTCAATTGTAGCTTGATTTCCCGGAAACATAATTGTTCAGATTACGTCCTCAGTTACTTCGTGCTGTCATTTCTCACAATATTAAGATATCGCAATTACTAAACAGAGGAAATGTTCACTCTCGTGTTCACTAAAGATGAGGCAACATCTGATTGTTCGTTTCACTTCACAGTATGTTCTAAATAAATGTTTACTATTCATTTATTTCTCAACCCTCGTATATAACGAAAAGAAACGAGGTGATTGAAAAGGGTATCTGAATAAAGTTACAATAAAAAAAAAATAGCTAAAATTGACCGAAGGGTTCGAAAGAAAATGAACCACAAAATACGGAGATTTTGTCCGTTCCCCTAATTTTGCTGGTGTGTATTTTTTTACATCGAGTCGAAGTGACCGAAGATACTTCTCTTTTTGTTGTTTTTACGAATGTGTTTATTTATCTTCTTAAAAACGACTGACGGTAGACTGGGAATTTCTGACGGACTTGTTCAAATAAACCCAGTTGGGGTATTATGTTTGTTTTTGTTATTCTGATATATATAGGAAACTGGTAGAATCAATGTTTCCGCATTCAATTGGATATTAGCGAGGATATTAGGGACTAGTTAATATTGGTTTGTTGTGCTACACACATTTATGTGTATTCTCTTTGCATTCTACTTTAAGGAAAAATGTTAAGTGAATTTGTACCCTGATTTGGGGTACAAATTTGCCTATTTAGATAACTCGAACTTTTCGAACTAGAATAATTAAATTTAATATTACCATTGTACCGACCGAGGTACCGACGGATTGTATGGTCTATGTCTATCTTTGTGGTTATTTATGTGTGAATTTTTGAATGTTAGTTTCATATTGAAATGCTGTCGTAGTAATGATTATTTATATTAGAGAGATGAATTGTAATTAGAGTTTAATATCGTACTTTCTAGCTTTAAGAAAGATCAAGAGAAATGCTGAAACGCCGGTATTTCATGAAAAATTCTCAAATCCCTGCTCCCCAGCCACTAATAGTCACTACAATAGGTAGGTAATGAAGAGGACACGAACATAAGTTGAATAATAATAATGTTTGTATTCATATTTATGCAGTTGGTAATTGTTCATTTCGGGATATTTCCCTCGAGAGGACCACTGATTAAAAAAATATGACATCCGAGCTGTCTCGTTCTTCATCAGGCATTCCCATAGTTGACCCGAAATCTCATTTTCCTCCCTCTGAATAATGAAAGAGCAAAACGTGTCGTCGAGGGATGCAGAACAGGGGAGTTGTATAAAGTCATCTCCAATATATATTCAAATTTAAATACTCCAAGGAATTTTCGTCTTCTTCAGCGGGTCGAACCCCTAGATTGCGATGAGTCGGAAAAAATTAAATTGCTGGACAGGAATGCATGCACCTTCTGTAGTCTCGGCACGCATCGCTCTTAACGCAGTCATTTTCTCGAATTTCCTCTGAATCACGAAGTTGCCTCCGCAGCTAGGCTGGGCATTAATCAAGTAAAGGGTTTTCCAATGACTACCCAAAAGTGCTTTACTTTTCCGAACTGTGATTGCACACTTTTAACCATTTCTGTAATGAATTTGAAGACTGAAAATTATTTGTCTGTTACACGAATTTCTGTAGAAACACCTGCGGCTTCAAATAATGAGTAATAATCCTGGAAGGTTCTTGGCTTTTTATAGATTTCAATAGAAAAGATTAACACCTTTCTTTCGTCCTCAATTAACTTAATTATTTGAGAGAATTCTATGTAGGTGATTTAGCCACTTTATTTAATGGGTTCTATAACAATAATAACTCTAATAATTCGTCTTGTAATCGGCCTCGAGCCTTTTTATTCATTGTTAGATAGCCTCAAATCTTGAGAGTCCGTTGTTAATTGGGAAATAGACGTCGAATTCCAGAATTATGGATTAATTTCGAAGGGTCTTCGGCTTGGCACGTTTGAAAACGCTCGAAAGACTGACGATAACGCCGCCAATAAAGATTACCCTGAATGGTTTCCGTTGGTAGCTTATTGTAAATTTTACCTGCCTTATCTCTTCGGGTTCAAAACAGACGGCTGTCCAAATTACCGTCGGCGGACTTGGCCTGAAGCTAAACGATTAGAACTCAACTATTGAGTTAATTTTGTAGCGAGATGGAACAATAAAAAACTGTACCCAATTTTGTGTAGCCCCCACAAAAAGTGGATGGACAAAAGTCGATTTTGACTACGATTCGATGGGGTTTGAAATACATCATTTCACTGCTACCTGTTTTTAACCTTGATGACCAACTTATGGGCGAAATTATTCCGTAAAGGATTTTTTTTTTATTATAATAGATTTTTTAGCTGCAATCAAATCGAATTTTCCAGTCTATAAACTCTAAGGCGTGTCGCCAGCTGCCTAATTTAATAACCTATTTCAGTGTTGGCAGATGTTAAATTACTTCAATACTGTTTAATGGAAATGAATACGATATCGAAGAACTTCATATCTCGGCACTTAGCAACGTCATATATGGTGAAAAAAATACATGTTAGGCAGAACCGGATTAACCGTTCAGCAAAGTAAACAACTGCCTAGGAACCCTGCATAAGCTAGTCGCCCTGCGCACACAGAAATTAAAAAAAAAATTATACAATTTGGTGGAGTTATCGAGGACATACAGCCGTAGATGTGCGAATTGGTTATGGAAAATTTCATGAAAAAGATTTGATGGTGCAACTGTAGCCGTGGCGGCCATTTGGCTAATATCGTTTTCCATCGTCAATGGTATATACCTTCCTCTTCACAATAAAATAAACGTCCATTGATTTCTCTTAAAACATATTCGTTTTTTTTTTCAATATCAAAATGCAACCTCTTATTGGAAGTTGACCGAAGAAGATCCTTGTGGTTAACCTTCTTCTCGCGTTCTCGAAGGAAATAAAGAGTTTTCAAGCAACTCTGATAGAACTGTCTTGTGGATGAACTTTATGAATGTACCCAATGAAAAAACTAAATATTCATTTTCTGATTTGTGGCACTTTGTGGTTCTCCGCCCTGTAAATTAAATCAGCACCAAATCGATCGCAAATTGGACGTTTCGGAATCGCTGAGATCAAGATACGGTGCCAGCTTCTTAGTTACGAATTTCAACGTGTTAACGGAAGTCTATAATCCGAAAAATAAAAGCCGGTCATTTACCATAATTTGTTTATAGCGTAGCAAGTGGTCGAATGATCGAACAAATTATACTGATCTCGCGCAGCGATTAGACTCAAATTTCTCCAATATTAGGCATCACGGAATGATTATTTGGGATGCGCGGTCGTTAAATTAGCATATTTTTGCATAAGTGCTTGTCGGACCATAATTGGGGAAAGTTTCTCAGAAAATCATCTAAGGCCCTTTTCTCCGTATGAGCAAATCTATCCCCAAAACTGTGCGGGAAAATATTGTATACTGCGCATTGAAAGTAATCGAGGAAAAATTCCTGAACCAGTCGACAACTGTACGAAATTATTATTGAATCGTTCTTTTCAAGTCTTGTTATTCGAATTTTGGGAAAACGATTCCACCAATTCCCCTTACGAGAATTGCGCTCGTTAAAGAATTCTCAAATCCCATCTGAGAGACCACAGTAATTGTCGCTCAATGTTTTCTTTCAGGTTTAGCGCATTGAGAACGATATGAAACACTTCGATTCTTGGAAGGCCATTTGTTGATTGGCGACGAAAAAAGATTTAATTATATTTAGATCTTTATACCAACCAAACGAAACGGACCACACAAACGGCTCGTTTGGGTGGTCTTACGATTTTTTTGCCGGTCGAAAATTCCATGAAATTTGAATTTGGACAATAGTTACGTTCCAAGTTCGTTCAATTATTTTAAGAACGCTTTAATTTAAAGACGCGACTATTTGTCTTTTTTATAACTTGGATTTCGAGAGGCTTTTAACACTGGCAAATCATGCTTTTACTCACAACGTGATCGCTTTTTTTTAATTCAATACAGTTGGGAGAACACGTTGAAATTGAATTTGATAGAGGATAGTGTTCCTGACTTTCTGTCGTGAATAATCCAAATTCGCCCTTTGTAAATTTTTGGTCCTGTGCTTAGCAATAAGGAGCTCCACGAGGAGGGCGTGGATCAAGACCACCCTAAAGATTTCAACAAGGGGAGAATTCACAATGGATGCGAAATTAATATGGTTTCAAGGATCCTCGTTGAACTTGTGGAAATTTTCGTACACAAGCGGTTTGACTATGGGGATTTTGCTTGTTGGAATAACTCAACTTTGAAATATCCCAGTCTGATGGTCTTGTACAGATGACTTGAAGTATTTGCATGGCATATCTTGGAGAGATTATTCATTCATGATGCCTGGATTTTTCCAATTCTGAGCCGAGAATGGTCTCGAACGATAAGGTTCGATTCACTGATGACGTGGTCAAATTTCATTTTGTCCAGCTGTATACACAATAACATCCGAAGGAAAGAATTAAGAAACTCGTATAATATAGTATAACAGTTCTGTGATTTCCCATAGGCGCATGAATAAACAACAAGTTAGTACTTTTCCCGTATTTTCACCCAACACCATATTTAAAATTCCTTTAAACTAATATTGAATATCTAACTGCATTTAATTTATTTTTGATTTCTCTAACGAAGAAATACAAAAATTCAACTAAAAAACGACCAATGAGCCAAACTCTGTATAGAATAACACTCTAATCTATTGTTGTAGAACGTCGTTTTCAATT
This sequence comes from Harmonia axyridis, assembly GCF_914767665.1. Lineage (NCBI taxonomy): Eukaryota > Metazoa > Arthropoda > Insecta > Coleoptera > Coccinellidae > Harmonia > Harmonia axyridis. Next base: position 37,095,223 of record NC_059507.1, on the reverse strand, counting down.
TCGGGAAATAGTTTGAAAGCCCGATAACGAGCCAGTTTTATACGCTCACTTGGAATTAATTCCAAATATCTATGCATCAGTATTTTCGGATCGTTGTGGGACAGCATCATATAATTTTTCATCAACATGCAAACACGAACAAAATATTTCAGATCCGATTAATGCTTAGTAATTTAACCTTGGCACATCCATGATGTATACAGTCTGTTATGAACTCGGAATTTGTGGCAGTTTCGCTGCCTCGTTAATAAAGTGATTCAGCTTGAGAGCTTACTTATATCTGCTTCATGAATGTTTTGTGATATTTCCTCTCCAGGACACTGAGGCAAATGTGGGGACGTGTTAAAATTTAAATATTCCTATAGAGCGAAACTGGGGAATGTACGTTTCTACAATTACGACGCGACGCGGCAATTTAATCATAATTATTAAGTATTCCTTTTGAATTCTTCACAGCTACATGCAGTCAGTTGGATTGTGCGTAATCTTGAATCTATTAATTTTCTGTATACGTCCCAACAAATCTTGTTCAGCATTTTTGTACCCTTTGTTTCTACTGTTTAATTATTCTACAGAAACTTCTGAATTATGATTTCCCACCAGTTTCACTATTGCCGGCAGAGAAGGTGCTTCAAGACGATCCTTTAGTTTTGCGAACTGTGGCTGTAAAATTTTGACAAGCTATCAACCAAAATAAAATTGAATACTCAAAACTGCAATTCATGAATGTGGTTAACAAATCGAATAACTGAATTAAACTTAATATTCCTATTTGATTTGTTTGCTATTATCTGTAATTATAGTGCTTAGAATTCGAATTCTTCTCGTGTATATCATCAAAAATAATTTTCCTTGTAAGAAATAGTTTTCGAGGTAACTAAATAGGTAAACATAATAAATAGTGAACAATTCAAGCGTTTGTATAAAATTGTTATAAATTTTGATAATTTCTTGAACTCCTTGCATTCATTCATTATACTATATGGTGAGTCTTTCCAAAGAGGAATCATAAGCTTCCTTGCTGTAATCATTGAAACGCAATTCTGTATTCACCACAATGATTAAACTCGAAACTCATTATAAAATAATGCCTTTTAAACCTCCCTTTTGTTATATCTCGGAGACATAATAACCTACTCGGGATTAATCTCTATAAATTAATCTTTATCTACCATATAATAAACTCGATGTTTCCAACAGGCGAAGATTGCAAAACTTCAGTCTCCAGTGACAGAGACGGAATATACAGACAGGTATAAACTGCAGTCGATGTTATCAGAATCACATATTTGGCTCACAGCGACCTTTGATTTTATCAAATACTTCCCATTAATGTATTTTCAATAGTTTATTTGGGTTATCGAGAAATTTTGACATTTTACCATCAGGTAAGATCTTCAATGTGAGATTTGCGATAGGTTCGAGGATAGAATAAAATAGTTTTCAATACTTTTCTCGAATGGAACAGAACGAATTGCATATTGATGATTGTCATTAAAGAGATTCCACAATATCTTGTGGAATCTCTTTACAGGAATTATCATTCCTGTCTGAGAAACGATCAAAGATAATCAGTCATATAGGATGTATATACAGGGTGTTTCATCATCGATGCCACGCTATATGACGCTATTACGCGCTGAAATGTTTCAACATAATATCATTATAAGGCTCCATTAGAGCTACATTCTCAAATTGTTTGAAAATACACAGGATGTACCAAAAAAAGTGTTAAAGACCAAACATGTTTTTCTTATGTATCACCTGGTTTTTATTGAATTTTCTGATTGCAAGGAACTCGGCAATTAATAAATGCAGATTTTTCGTCGTTTCATTACTTAAAACCTTTTTTTTTTTGAGAGAGATTTCGAATTTGGATGATTTCTAGAATTTGGATAAACCTTTCAACTTCGAACCGCATGGATTTATTGGAATGAGATTTAGAAAGTAAATCCTAGAACAATGGAGTTGAGTAATGATTTTTTGATAATCATTGAGAATTCAACTGCATGAGATGAGACAATTCAATGATGACTCATTCAAAAGTTAATATCGGACTTTTCGAAATGGTGAACTCTGTATTTTACCTTTTCATTAGGTGAAATATTTTACTTTATTATCTTCGAAAAATTCACTCCAAAAGAAAAAAAAATGAAATATAGGGTATGTCATTTGGAACAACGTTTAAATAAGACACGAATAAAAAGTCTCCTTTCGAACATCCATAGTAGTAATGTTCTCAATGATTCATCAAAGAGTCGGTACTTACAGGGATCTCTTTATGATTTCTTTGTTTTGCACCTATAATATAAGTTGATTCAGTTAGTTATTAGTATATATCACTTGATTTGAATAATGTAGGATTACAAGAATTTTCCATGCTGAAATGAATAAATAGGTATATCCCCAAGTTACTTTTGCCTCGGATGTGGATTCATAATGATCCTCGAATTAGCCTGCCATAAGTGATTACCTACCTACTCGCTAGCTAAGGGGGGTCTCGAGAGTTTAGATTACACTTTAAAGAGTTCCTTGCCTTAACTAATTATTTACACTTTGTTTATTAATTTTTTTCCGTGGGGTATTTTGGCGTTTCATTTAAGGCGTATTAAAAAAAACATTCCTTGAAGTTTTGAATAGGAAACAATAAACGGAATATTGAATATTGACGAAATTTTAGAATAAACAGAAATTGTGCAGCCAAATAGGTATTCGAGATTCGATACAAATACTCATTGAGGTATTTATAATTTCGCATCGTTCGATGTTGCCGCTTTTAAGCATATTGAAGAATTTCCTCGTATTGTTGTAAAAGCGGCGATGTCGGATTGAGATGAATGTCAGCGAAACTCAATATTCTCAAATGGCCGAGACCGGTGCTGAATAACGATGTGCGTCCACTGAAGGTTACAATTTGGGAATGCAGTGTCAGGCACCGCCATTATACCGCTCTGCCGATTTACATTGAATGGTTTAACGTCTTCAGCGGAACACGCAGCTCATTTTGCCGGTCGCATAAATCTCTTCGCGAAGGCTCGCAACAATGCGCCGCTAAATAAATTGTATTTTATTGGGTCCTCCTTCATGAATATGAATTCCGGAATCCGGAGGGATTGAAACCTTATACTGAGGATGTGATAAGTGGAGCGGTGTACTGGACGCTCCTTCTCATTTCTCTTTTTCTTCTCCAGCCTTTCACTATCTACATATAAAGGGTTTGTCAATAAGAGGTTTCATTTTGATAATAAAAGGAGTATATTTTAAAAGAAGTCAATGGATGTTTATTTCATTGTGAAGATGAAGGTATGGCATTGGCGATGGAAAACGATATCAGCCAAATGGCCACAGCACCGGGTGCACCACCATATCCTCTTCATGAAATTTTTCATCACAATTGGAAACATCTGTTATTTTATTTACTAATTCTCCCTAAGCGCTTTCGTGTGAAACGTCCAGCACTCGAAATGAATAATGTTCTTCATCAACATCGCAATTATATTAAACATCTCATTTAATTAATCCTCTTTATGAGGTTCGAATTAGTTTTATCCAACGCCATGCTTGAGAAATCATCATTTAAACTTGGCCCACTTCCGTTCCGTTCTACAGGGTGTACGAAATCACTCAGCAAACGAGGAGTGCAACATTCGAGAACAGTCCTGTATAAGATGTTATCTCGCGTTTCCACCATCAGGTGTACCTATGTCGTATCAATATACAGCACGTAATGAGCGTTATTTATTGTTAAGACCTGACAGGTTATTTTGTTGGCGGTATTAATTAGATTTATGATGTATGTGTAGGATTCTCTGTATAAGTGTCTGTGTGACTGTGTGTTGGTTTAAATGATTGGGTTGGGTGTGGTGCCGCTGCCTGTCCTTCTGCGCGATGGATGGTTCAGGAAGGACGCAGATGATGAAGGGTCACGGTTTCAGTCTCGGAAGAACTGGTTCTTGCGTCAATATATACTGCGGGGATGTTTTGTTTTTCAAATTGACGAATCAATGACATAATCTGAAACCACATCTAAAAATCTTGTGAAAGTTGTTCGAAGCAATTCAACACGTTATTGGAAAACGCTTATTACGCTTTGTTCACCTCAAAATTTTCCTTTGACGCTTTTTCTGTCAACTGTAATGTCGTGGTTACCAATCGTTAGAACAGTAAAGAAATTCTTTCTATCGAATATTGCGTGAATAGGTATTATTATTACAACGGTGGTGGATTAAAGTTACGAAAAGATCCAGCAAAAACTCTATGGAGATCCTTTTCATATCTGTAATCTCATAAAATTTCTGAAAGAATACCTCCCAAATGAGACAAAATATTCAAGTTTCAAATGAGAACGATCAATGTTGAGTTGTCTTTCCTCAGGGCCTAATGATTGCTACGATCCTTTTGAAAACTGCTCTTTCAGATGGGATTCAATGAATTGTCCATCAAACTCATGGAATGTCCGGGTGAGACTGTTCCTTACAATTTAGAGCAAAACCACAAGATAGCATGCATCGCACCGATATAAATCTCTAGATTATCTCAGGTGCGTGTAAGGACTTTTATCTGGCCTCGTGAGCGAAACGACTTTCCGGTTTGAATTTATTTCCTACAATCAACGGAACGCCCCAAGACCATGAAATCATCTTCATGGGAGGAGATGAACAGCGAAGCTGAATTGGTATCTCCGGTTTCTCATCACCAGATAAGAATTGATCGTTGAAATAATTACACACTAAAAGTTTGCCAATATCGCATTGAAATCATTAGATGAGGGAAACAGCAATCTCGAATTTCAATGTTCAGCTTAAGACCTAGTGGCTCATTCGACTAACCCATTTCCCACAAAACTGGCACAACGGTAGAGCATTGCTACAAATGTATGGCTAGTTACACACACGTTCCAGGAGAAAGATTAACAATTCGAATTCGGACTCTCCTGCTAATGGCCGTTTAAAATTTCACCTCAAACTATTCTAAACTTGAACCGAGATCCAATGACATATGGCCCGATAAATCCGAAAATAGCCAGAAGGAATATCCTGCGGTAACGACATATCACGCCGATATGCGGAGAGAAGTTACTGGGCGAATGCCAATTTAATATTCGCCAGTCGCCTAAAGAACGGGAGCGCCACGTGTGAGAAACGATCGGGATAGATAAGGGATGAACCATGAACCACCCTCTCCTCGGCACGAATACTATAAACAAAACCTACCTTTCCCGGACTGAAACGTGAGTTACCGCGCCGAAAGAAAGTGTCTGTACTAAAAGAAAGTTAGCTCACTATCTGATTCCAACGTCATCGCCTTAGACGTGAGAATCCATTGGCATAAAGGTAACTCGATAAATAAAGTTCAGAGACTGAGGAGTCGTCTAGGCTACGTTTTCACCGGCTCTTATCACATACATAGTAATGCATGCTCCAAAACCCGGGTTGAATACTGATTCAACTGTGGTCATCTTCCTCGAATCGATATAGTCTATCCAAGGGATTCTGATACAGAGAAGTTAGACTCGATAAACTGAAGGAAGTCCACCTAGCGTTTGCTCAAGAGCAAAAAAGGACCAAAGACTTGGTAACTGTTATACCATAAATCCCACTTCTTTGTTTCGGAGGTTTGTGTAGTCTTTAACAAGATCTCGATAGAATAGCATTTCGAGGAGAGCATACGAATTTCTCTCATTTCCTTGAATAACGCTCACTTTAGTTCAAGAGCTGAAAATTTATGAATACCTCTATGGAAAACATCATGAGATTGAATACAAATAGCGAGAATTCCTACTACCACACATATCTATCAAGATACCCCTTGCTACAACATCTATGTTAACTTCTTGGATTATCAAATCTTAACCTACAAGTATCCCAAAGCATTCTTACGACTGCCACATGTGCTGAATGAAGGACACTTCGGACGTATCGACAAGTCAATATATCATTCACACCACACTGATCAAAGCAGACCTGTGATCGCATACAAGTACATCAATAACGGTGGAAACAACAGAAAACGAAATACTAGAAACGCGACGAGCTTTCTAGAAGTACAAATGAAGAGTGAACTGACTCTACATAATCGGAAACATGTAGAAAGCATGCATGTCACATAAGAGGCAGCTACAAGATAACGTCAGCGCATTTTAACTGGCAATTAATCATCCTGAGTATCAAGCATTAATTCATCTGTTGCTACTGATGATTTAATAACACGTGATGCTGAAGTCGAGATGCTATTAATCCAGGAGATGCTTTGTGAGAGATGCATGCATAAATGCAGATTTCTCTCCTAATAACTGACCCCTGGAATGTAATGTCAATGATTGACACTTAATTGAATTATTTTCTTGGACTATTTCCATTTGGTTACTATAGTTCAGTTAGGGTATATTTCTAGATCGAAGAAATCGATGTGGGAGATTTTGTACACCTAATTTAGCTTGTGCCATTGTTCTTTGAAAACTAAAATTGGAAAACAAACAAAATATTTTAACGAATGCAAAATCGAGAAAAAATACTTTTACAATGATCCGGAGGAACAATACCATAAAACTACGCTGGGTGTCTTCGAGGAGCCAATATTATAGTCAGATGCTGCTTGGCAATGTCCACCGACCATAATTCAACAGAGCCGAGACTAAAGATCTGTCATTACCTCCAATGTATACGAACGCCTTTCATACGAATGCTGTGTGGGAGCCAGACAACAATGTTTTATGGAACCAATGCTGGTATTTCGTTTTCTCCCTCTTGCTGTTTTGGCCACGGAATAAATTAATTGCACGTTTGTACAACTGGGCGTCATAACACTCTCCCTATCTGGAATCACATGGTCTACATCATCTTGATGCTTCTACTTTATGAGGAATTGCCAAGGAGTGGGCATATTTATTCGCGTATCTCAGTACAATATGAGTTTGCGGACTGACTGCTATGGAATTTAATAGATACGTTTCAACAACGAGGATGACGCAAAGAAAATACATTCGAATTGTAAAAAATACAATCAATTACCAAATTCCCTTTTACGCCAGCGTTTGACTCTAACACTGTTTTCAAAATTATGGATCCACATAACATCAAACAAATTATTTGTTTCTTTTAACTGATTCTATCAAAACTCATAAACTATAACACCTAAAAAGTTTAAAGTCTCTTGAATGAAAGTTATTTTAATAATTGTCGAGAATTTGAACCATAAATAAAATTTATGTAAAAAAAATCGAACAAACAAAATATGCACGCTATTAGAACCTTCTGGCGCAATTTTAAGCGTAAATTTCGGCAGCCGTACCGTAAGCCGTTAAATCATAATGGCATCTCAAGTAGGAGCGCTTCGGGTACTGGAAAATTCATGACACCGAATCTGCGTTGTAAACGACGCTCAAGTTTTGAATATTACGGAATATCGATCGCACCTCGGATGGTAATCTAAACAATCTACATACATTTCGCACCTCAATTTATAAATATAAAATCGACTTTGCCTTTCCGTTCACAACTTGACCAATAGAGGTATATTCTCTGCTGCGAACCACCAATCACAACGTCAGAAAGCATCAAAGCCCACGTCAAGTTTATAAATCCAGTGTCAACGTTAAGTACGCACATAATCCAAACGGCCATAGAATGACAATAGAGCATGATTTTTTGACGTGGACTACAACGAAATGTCACGCTGATGGAATCCAACTCGGAATGGCCTTTTTATCGGGGGTCCAGCTTCCTCTTTCGTTATACATTTAATTCGTCTGGTTGATAAACAGATAAAACAACCCACATCCAATTCAGCTACATCCTTATTATGCATTTTGGCAGTGTCCCCTCTTTTAAGCATGCAAATTCTGTTACGTCTCACATTTGTGTACCTACGTGCCTAGAAATTTTCAGAGTTTTCCCCATAATGTTTTATATTCTATCCTCAAATACATTCGGAGGATATCTTTATGCTACAAATTTATCTATGATTGAAAAATCCATATGGAAATATGATTTATTGGTGAAGTAATTATCTACCAGATATATCGCTATCCCTTATTCTTGTCATTATAATGATTATTAGATCGACTTGAGAGGAATAAGATCAACACAGTTGCCTGTGAGACTGTGATGTTGCATACTAGTAACAAATGCATATTTATCAACTGAAGTCCAAGGAAAAAGGTTCTCAAGGCAGCATCTATCAGTAGGCTTCAAAGAACGATTCATTCAAAGCAAGGTTCATTAAGTCAACAAAACCTGATTAATAGATAAATTTGAGGTGATGAATGATGATAGAATAGATCTGTAGTGTTGGCGTGGGTGATGGCAGAAGTCGCCGGAAAGTTGATTGGATTGTTACGATTTTCTCAACTAAGAAGTTAATTGATTCGAATACTCCTCATCAGTCTTATAACTACAGATATTTCTCGTAGTCGATTTAACCGTAGTGGATTCCCGCCTCATCATTTCCTTAATTGATGGACGTGGTCCATTATTCTCTTTCTATTCACGGAGGTGTGTTTGGATCTGTTGGATCATCAAGCTGGTGAATCTGACGATTAGAAATGGCATTCATAAAAGGCAGAGGCAGCAGGTTTTTATGAGGAATGTTGCTTTGATCTGTCTTAATCTCATTATCGCTCAAAATTTTCTTCAAAAGGTTCAGAAAATACTTTTCTCTGATTTGTAATTGTTTTGTTCAAATGGGATAAATCATAAAATTCTTAGAATTTGTATTGCTAAGGGTATTAGAAAACCATTTCTTGCGAGCCCTTTCCCTTGTTCCAAGCAATTTTTTTGCTTGGAAATTGCAAAAATCTTCTGATTGAAGCACACGGTCGTATGTGAAACATCTGGTTGTTAACCTCCGTGAACTTCTCAACCAGCAGGTGAGCGCAGAGTATTTGTCTCAGCAGCGGTAATGAATTCGGGGAATTTCCCTTGAAATCCAGAGAGGATCACATTCATCTTGTAAATTGTTCAGGAAAATGGGGAGCTGGTATGTGGCGATATGTTTTCGAAACACTTTACATGCTGAATTACCTTCCTTATATATCGTTACACGGAGTTTCGGTTTTTTTGAAGGTGAAATATTCGGGATGCAGGCGGTTTCGAATACCTTTCCGTGCGAGGCCATTTTTTCGCGCTAACAGTGGGAATTTTTTGAAAAGGCTCCCTCGGTTCGCTCGGATGTATTTCGAGAGAAAATTGCAAATGTAGAATTCATATTCGTTAGATTAATAGTGTGGACTCTCCGAGAATCGATAACAATACCTTTGTTCATGTTGTATGAGGAAGGGTTTCTCCAATGAGAGGTCTCATTTCGAATAGCCCGCTATCTGGACAGCTGTCATCTTTTGACATTTGACAACTGAAGATACAGTTCGTAAGCTGTGATAATTAGATACTAATAAATTTTGGTACTTATTGATCCAATCTATAGCGAAGAGATTAATTGAGATTCGATAAACTGGTATAATCATCACAAATAGGAGGACTACAGCAAACAACTTGTATCTCGAAATCGAAGCCTTTGCGGGCTCATATTCATAGTACTTTTTTCTTTTGAAATCTGTAATTTTCCTTTGTACCTCCAATTTAGGAACACCCTCTATAGGGGTACCTTGTTTTCCTCACACCACTACTCAATAGTATCCGGCTGAAGTGACCAGATACCAGATACTCCTCTAATTTCCAACGACCTTCCAAAAATCAATGACAATCTCGACGATCACAATAGAGCTCAGCTAGCAGTCGAAACATTCATTCGATACCACGTTCCGATTTCGCCTCAAACGTAGAGAGCATCAATTAGAGCTCCGATGTCCGATTTCCAGATCCCGTCGTATGCCCAGCTATAAATCCGGCTGATTATTATGCACAGGTCAGCCATTTAAATGCGAAGAATGGAGCATTGAAACATTGTAACTATTTGGGCAGAACAAGGCTAACATATGTTCCTTTTGTGTGCGCACAAATTATTACCACGGCACGAAGATAATTTCCATTAAATGTTAATGATCCAATCCGATGTCACACAATTTAATCTCGTTGGGCACCTCACCACTTGTGCTTTGGCCAAAGTTTACATATATTTGACAACAAAGTAAGCCGCTACCGAAGGGTTTATGTTACCCACTGTGAATTGCTGCGGTTCCAATTCAATGAGCTAAAATAGCTGCCTTGCTCCCATTTGTTGGTGGTTTCAAAGATGACCAACGCTGCGCTGAACGAAATATAAAGGTATTCAATACAAAGTGAGTTCCTAGTATGGAACGCCTCAATTATCTCGAAAACGGTTTGCATGATTTCCATAGGTTTTGGTGTGCGATGATCTTGTGATTTGGCAGATATTATGGTGTTATTTACATTGCTATCAGATATAGTCAGATTTACATATTACCTTCGCCAAAGTTAAAATAATACAGATGCCTATGACTGCTAAATATGTTATATAAATTTCTAATTTTTCTACCACTCCTATGTGGACATACATTTAGAATGAAACAAATACCTAAAGATTATTCAAATTAAAAGAGTTTATGCAATCATAGCCATTTGGAGGTATTATTTTGAATAAGGCGAATATAATGTAAATAGTGTACAACTCCAAAATTATGGCAAAGTAGGATACATTCCATAAAATATATTCAGTATTTCCGAGATAAATAATGCGTTCCATTGTCCCCCAGGGATCAATTTTGGGTCCGATATTTTTCATATTGTTTATGAATGATATCTTCTACAACATAAATTCTGGTATGTGCAGCAGTTATGCTGATGATGTAGTGATTCTGAATAGGTCAGACAGTAGAAGTGATCTCAATGACAGAACGAGTGTTAGTGAAGTAGACGCACAAAGGTGGTTTTCTGCCAATGGATTACTGATGAATTCGAACAAAACTCAGAAGCTGGTGTTCACAAACAGGGAGCACACTGATTCATCATTGTTATATTTGGGACTAGAATTCCAACCGTCATTAAACTGGAGCAAGCATATAGACAACCTATGCAAGAAATTGTCTACTTCCATCTTCCTAATCAGAAGAATGAGACAAATAACAGACACCAACATCGCTAAGCTGACTTATTATTCAAGTTTCCACAGTGTGGCTACATATGGTATTCTGCTTTGGGGGCAATGTGCAGATTCTCAAAAAATTCTGTTGAAGCAGAAAAGTGCCATAAGGGCTATATATCAGATGAAGACCACAGACAGCTGCAGAGAAATTTTCAAGAGGGAGAGAATACTTACCATCACATCATATTTTATACTTACCTGCGTTAAATATGTTCACCAACACCGGAACAAATTCCCAAAAAATTCTTTCTATCATAATTACAATACCCGGGAAAAAAATAATTATGCTCTTCCGTACTCGAGAATAAAGAAAACGCAACAAGGTCCAAATCATACCTGCTTAAAACTTTACAATAAGCTTCCCAATGATATAAAAACGTCGAATCTTTCTGCGTTCATTAGAAAGGTGAAGAATTTGCTTTTAGAAAACACGATTTATAACTTGACCGAATTTTTAAACTGATTGTTTGTCATTGAGTGTTTATATATTTATTGCTGTGTTCACGTCTTTTACATATTATGTTAGTATATCTATATATTTGTGTATATATTTATCATCTCTTTTGACAGGCCATATAATATTTTAATGGCAAATATTTGTACATGTGTTTCTGTAGTTATAACATGTATAAATAAATTTATTATTATTATTATTATAACATTCACTGAATTTAGTCATTTAATGCCCATAAAATAGTTAAACATGATAATCATCAGAGGGTTTGAATACACGTCATTTCTCGACTTTGACACGAAACTAATAATGAAAATTTTCACACAGTTGCGAACAGTTTGTCAATATAATCGTAACAATCATAATAGATTCGCAGAGAATGATCACGTAAGGCAATATCGGTCGATTATTTATTAAACCCCCAGGAATACTGGCAGGAAAAATTTTCCCCAAAAGGTACAGAACAATGAATCATCCCGCAGTCTTCCATGCAGCCAAAGCGAATTACGTTCCTTACGGTCAGTTACCCCGATACAAAGGACTCGAAGGGAAAGTATACGCTCAGGGGTGGCTGGCCTAGTGGGCGAACCAACACACGTACAAAAACAGAGGAAAAATCCATTCGATACTTCATTAAACTACGGATGATTGATGACGGTAGCAATAGCTACTGACTATTTAGCTAATGGATGGAAATGATGGAGTCCACGGAAACAAGGGAAGTACGACTGAAAGTTCAATAACAATTTTGTTGGATTCGAAGTATATGGCCTTGTGCGGAGGGAAACTACCAGCTGCATAACAAATACGACAACAAAACTCAGTTCGTGATATCAAACTGGCTGTTTTAATGTGCTTGTTCCAATTCTTTATTTAATGATTAGTTCGACTCAATGATGAAGAATAGATGTCAGAATTAAGTCAGTCGTATCGGCCGATCTTCGTGTACACGATAACTCCCGAATGGGATGTACTAGAGACTTGAAATGATCAGGGTTGTTCAGTCTTCGTGATTTCAGATTTTCTATTTCCAAGTATCGAAAGTTACAACCAGAAATTCTGGTTGGCTCCCGGTTCCAAGCGCTCGGTAGATAAACACACACTGAACTCATGCATGATCTGCATATGTTACGCAATGCAAGTACAACATATTTCGTGGAAAGATTCAATATTTGGTTCATCTGCATTTCAAAAGCTTCCCTAAAAACCGCGTTTCGAGCTCGTTTACTCTAGGCAAAACACAAATGTTCCATTCGGCCTGAAGTTATAATCTCAGCGGATTTTATTTACCCAAATAATAATAATATGTATTCATATATGTAGCAATGCTTTTAATTGTACAAATTCGTACGAATGGCCACGTAATAGAAATAGCAAATAATGGAAATTCGAAAAGTTTGTTTTTTCCATCATCATCCTCATGATGTAACGTCGACTAATTGGTGTTTCTTTATTTCAGTTTTCTAATAATGCAACCGATGGAGAATCTGTTTGCTTGCAGGGACCAGACTGCTTCATGGTGAGTGACTATAGTTTTTTTTCTCGTCCGAAATTCAGAGCCAAAGCAGTATAATTAAATGTCTGCTATGAGGGACACTCAATTAAATAGGACATCTATGTGGGAGGTTGAAATGCATGTACGGGATGTCCCAAATTCGATGCTCACTTGAAGATTTTTTCTCCAAGTCTCATAGTTCTCGAAATGCTTTCAGAGAGCATCAAACTTGGGACACCCTGTAAGTTTCCATTTGAGATTGTGCATAGATATGGGCCGTATTATACGGAAAGAATTGTTTACCAAAGTATAGGCTACCGATAGGCTTTAGCGCTGTCCGATTAGGGGATAGCGATCGCGGTTATTTGTCTAATTGTGAAAATGACAGGTCTCTAAAGAAGGATAAGACCAATTGGTGTAATTTAACTTCAATCAACATGGACAGAGTCGCTTGGTAATACGAAAATAATGTAATGATAGTAATATCGAGTTGTCGGTCGGCACTTTTAGATTCTGAATGCACCTGGATAAGTTCGGTAGATAGAGGGCGTGGTCTATTCTTTGGTCTGTGATTCGATTGATGACTCTTTGACTAGATAGGTAGTGGTACGTATCGTTTTTCTAGTAGGCAAAATTTATTTCAGAAACCAAAGAAATTCTCCAAATACTTCGTATCATTATATTATTTTGAAACACCTTGTATAGTCTTCGTTCAAGTAGATAGATCATTCGAAAACAACTTAATAGTAGACAGCAGTAAGATGTAAACAAAATTTCAGATTTAATACAAAAAAAGTAGAAACAAATAAATTTTGAAGTTGCCTATGATTGAACTCATCAACGTTATAATTAGGAGTTGGAAAAAGTTGTTTTGTTTGAATGAACTTCCTACCTATAATAATAAATAGTTCTGAGTACTCACCGATGGAATTAGCTTTTCGTCATTATAAACTTCGATACTTTCTTTCTTCTTCGTTACTTTTAATTTTCATCATCACTGTTAGCAATTGGCTGATGAGACATCATAAATCTAAAACAAAAAACATATTTTAGCATCAACAACATTCGATAAATTAATCATAATGTCCAATAAAACTTGAAAACTATGAAAAATGTGCGTAAAATACCCTCAAAATAACTTTCTCGGGAAAAATTGATTGATTTATGTGAATCTCGTATTTTTACAAGTCTATGCTTAGCATAGACTTATAACCAACAATCATCGATTGAAAGGCGGAGTTTTTGGAATTTGATCTATGATCAAGAGCGTGGAAAATATTAAAACTATCGTTGTATTTCTGTTGTCATCGAATAATGTCATGAATATCAAATCGAATTTTAAATCATGTTTTCAGTAACCGAATTGCTGGATCGCAATAGATTCGAATAAAATGTCTGGAATATCTGGTGTATCCAAGATCTCTTTAAATAGATTAAGATATAAGTGAGGGCTTTTTTTCAGTTATCAGCTGTCTTATATTTGATTTGATTCAAAGGAGATTGGATCCTAGGTATCGAAAGAATTTTTCGAAATATTGATATGTTTCACCTGAAGAATATACCAACAATAATTGAAATCCAGACCAAGACATGGATAACTCAGTCTATCGATTGAACCAGTTTTCCTGTATGGGTCTCATTGACATGATATGCTTATGTCACAACCATCCAATCGTCCATTACATTTCATCAGGTCTCGTTTGATTCCAGCTTATGGACTAGTTTCTTTTAGTTTCATAGGCAAAGCCATTCGTCTGGCAAATGTCAGGGTTAACACGAACGTTTTGCAAGTTCGCGATGGTTTCAACTACCATCAGGTGAATAGAACACTTTGAATTCAATACGACAAGAAGTAGACTGACCTTATGCAATCGACACTCGAGTAAATTATCGAGAACGTATAACAAGAATGAATTCCATGGGTTCCGCTCTCCTCGTCCGTAATAACATGCTACCAGGTGTTCAATTAGACTAATTAAACAACTTAAATATAACCATTAACGTTAGCCTATGACTCTACCGTACCATTTTTTTTATCCATAACCGGTAGTAATCAATAGATCCTCGATGGTAGACATAAAGAGACGGTATCAGAAAAGATTGTGTTAAATGAATTTATCCCGAAGCTAATCAAATTATGGTGTGCAAGCGCAATTACGGAATCGTTTCGATGAGACTGCCCGCAGGCTTGCCCACATCCTTATCTTGATCTGGACCGACTACATGAAGGGTTGCTATAGAAAGATGGCAGGCAATTAGGGAAATTCCAATTCTTACTTGTACTTGAAGATCATCCTCAGAAATTTTATGAATGGAACCTACTTCATATTATAGTGATTTGGAAAAATTTGGATAAGAGTAGTATTATTGCTAGATCGCAATAGATTTGAATTGCTGGTGTGTCCAAGCCTTCTTGAAATAGATTAAGATCTGAGAGTGGGCTTTTCAGTTAATAGCACTATTCGATTTGATTCAATGGGGATTGAACAAACATCGAAAGGTATCGAACGAATTTTCCGAAATGCTTCAACTAGAGTATTAACCAACAATAATTGCTATGCTATGCGATATAGAGATCCTTTTTTTCGAAAGATATCTATAATCTGCTTTCTGATATCTTATTATTTCGAAAAAAAGAGATCGACAAGTCTTGTAGTTATTTTAAATAAAAAACCGTTGAAAGTACAGAAAAGCCTAAAGTCAGGTCATTAACCCAGCGTATGAAACAACAGCGATAAATCTGTACAGCCAGAAGCCTGTACTTCAATAAATTGCGCTTCGGACCTGAATACGTTCGGATATCACGTGAAAAATTAGATCAAACACAATCAATTCGCGGTTGGATCGTACACCGGTCGACCAAACCCGGCCGATAACTCTTGTTCGGCGAGGGGCGTCCGGAAACAAATTTCCTCTGGTCTCGAAGCATTCCGTTCTGCGAGCGACAGTAATAGTACTTTTGTCAGATATATTTTCCACTCCATATTAACGTCATAATTCACGCTGGCGCTTTTGGATTGTGTAACACGGAAGAATTTCTGATCTGCCGAAAATGCCGAATGATTTATTTGGACCTGATTGATTGAGTATTCCGAAATGCCGTTTTCCGTTTCGCTAATGACGTCGATGGTGCTACAAGTGATGTACAGGCTTGTTCGAGCAGTGACCGTGATTGACAAATGAAAAACGGGCAATCCTGATACCAAATCATTTTTTCAGACCAATAGATTTGAAATTATCATTCGGAATGGTTCAACATGTGGTTGTTATTTCTTAAGGGTTTTTCAATAAGAGTTTTCAATTTGATATAGAAAAGAGTAAATAGCTTCAAAAGTGACAGCTACCCAGATAGCGGGTTGTTCAGAATTAAACCTCTTATTGGAAAACCTTTATATATTTGTCCACGTCTCATTATTTATGACGGTGAATAGTGCCATTCTTTTCTTATGGAAATAACGTAGGAACTGGTGGTCGAGTGTGAAAGATCTACATGGTGGTGCACGCCCACTTGTACACATAGATAACAATCAGTTAGTGTATCTATCCATCATCAACGCCGCTTCTTTCTCAAGTGAAATAAGTTGATTTGTTCACAGTTCCGTTTATTTACGATTCTGCTGGTATCGTCAACAACGGCAGTTGGAGGGAATTATGCTGGTACCTATCCTTCCAGAAAAGAACCTTCAATCAGATCGTACTAAATCAGTACGTTTAGATGACTTTCATCAATGCTATCTTTGATTCTTGATCTCGTTTTACGATCTGATCCCTGGTCTTCCTGTGCGGTCTGAGCTGTAACGATCGATAGATCACATCGTTTTGAAGATGAGTTGTCTTTGTGAGCGGTTAATACCACGTATCGGGATTTCGGGCAATAATTTAAGTGATGAAATGTATTAATTTGGTCTGAGAGGCGCTATTTAAAATTAATAAATTATACTGCGGACGTAAAAGATGTTTTACGATGGCTGTTTATACAAGGTAATCCTTGAATAACTGGTAATACGGGCTTTCCAATAAGAGGTTTAATTTTCAAAATCACGCTATCTGAGCAGTTGTCACATTTGAAGCTGTCATCTTTAGACATTTGACAAATAAAAACTTAAAATATACTCGTTTTCCTTAATATCGAAATGAAACCTTTCATTGTAAAACCCTCCATTATGATAGGAAGTTGTTGACAATTAAGATGGGTAATACCGCTATGATTCCATCATAATCAAGATAACTCTCCGATCGATATACAAAGGGATCATTACTCTTTGCCTCCGTCTATGGGTGCCTAGGTTTGTTTTGTCTCGAATAAGATATGGAACAGTGAGGAATTTCGTTAGGTAATTACATCATGAAGCATCGCCAATAACTCTAGCAGTGTCTGCGCCGAGATCGAGATACGTTTGGTGAACTTGAGAGGGCAGACACGACCTATGGTTTATGCTCATCAAGTAGATCTGGATCTATGCAACACCACAGAGAAGACTTCTAGGTGGTGTCGATCTATCGCAGACTCGAGCCATTCCAATACTGTTACTTGGCAATCGCTTAGAAATACAAAGCTATTGTAGAGGGTCTTTATAATCGATTGTAACAAACTGGCGGCCTTTGAAATGTTCTTTAACACTTTTCACTAATACTGATAATCAGTCTATATAATAACAGGTTTTAATTGACAATTTAAATTGTATACTATCAATTATTACTCGAATTTTGTGATGTCTCTGACACCGAATGTGGGATAATAAATTTTCCTTCTCGAGATTTCTGTTCTATAGCAGTCCTGAAGCGAAGGCTAATATTTTTTAAGTTTATGACTTTATTATGCTCGGTAGTCTTGTTTACATCTGGATGTTTTCGGATAAGTTGGTATCCAATTAATCTTCAATTTCAAATCGGTAAAAAGTTCCATTTTATTATTTTAGATTTGTTTGTGTCTCAATACGTGTAACCCTCCGAAATTAAAACTAATAAAAAAAACGCGAATCGATTCGAAAGTAACAATCTTTCAGTAGTCTAAATTCGAAAGATATTTATGCTGCAATCGAGAATTGGGGAGCGAACTCTTCACACTTTCATCTCATCCAATTTGGAGGAGTGTTTTCGGGAGAAAAACAGCGTGAATCTAGATGAGGCATTGTCACAAACAACTCGTAAACTTTGACAGTTTTGCCAAACGTCGATGACTGGTAATTAAATTAGAACGCTCGCTTCGTTATTTCCAGTATCTCTGTGAAGATGAAATCGTAAAGAGTAGTACAACACTAATTTACGTCTCGTTCTGTTTTTTCAAAGCAATATCATCGACGAACGAGGACGTCGAATACTAATTGGAGACGAAGAGATATTTTGAAGTTGGTTTTGCCATAGAAATAGGTAGTTTCAACTTCTCATTTGGAATTATAAAAGAATAAAGATTTCGACATTTTTGCAAGGTATTAATTTGAATCCAGCGAATTAATATAGTTATTATTATCGATTAATTTAACAATATTTTTTCTTGAATGTGAATCCCTGTATAATATTTGAATTTTGATAACAAAGTACCTACACCACTCTAGTCAGTGTCACAATTTCCTTACACTTGCTATCATATTTGATAAAAACATTCGTCTGAGGTAAATATTTTCATATTCGTTGAATAACTTTTGCAATCCGTTATTTTTCATTTCATCGGATTGATGAAGTGTTATCATCAATCCAATATTTACTTTGGATATGTGGTGAGAAACTAACTATACGATTAATACTAGTCGTTTATAATTGACCAAAATGAAATATTTCTCTGTCAACTTTGAGCTAAAATAGTTGAAGTATCTATCTTAATTTGAGAGACTGAAATTTATTCCTAGCTGGGGGGTATATTTGAGATGGTGCCTGATAATCCCTCTATATATCACGATGAAGCAGACAAATTGCCCGTTTTGAAGGACGACCACCAGAAAGTATAAACAAAAATAATGTGAACCCCATGTAAACGTTCTTACAAAAGAACACCTACAGATAGATGAATAGACCTCACTCCGTGGCTTCGTTTTTATTTCCCCCAAAGACTGAAATTAACGGCTGGTCAGCAGAGGTCGCAGAGGGTGGTAGAAACAAGAGATTTCCCTTGAGTCAACCCCATAAAGATGTCACCCCCGTCCTAAGACAAATTACCTATATGCTGAAAGGGATACACATATGGCACCTCCGCAATAATGTCAAATTGTACGAAATTTATGTTAGGGAGTAAAGTTTAAAGGATGTCCCCATCGACAAATATCGTAAAATTTGTTGTGAACGTTGATTTATAGGAAATGGAAGATCCCACGTCGGACTATACTACCGGAAACGGGTATATTTCATAACCTAACTCGATTTTTTGGATTTATACGGCGTGTCGTGTCAACGTCTAGTTGTACAAGGGGTTGAACATAAATTCTCCAGGGATATTTCACACCAGTTGCGTTATTTGAACGTCGAATTCATAAACTGGACTGATAATCCGTTGCTGCGTAATTTATAGCTATTTCCATCGATTCCGAATAATAAAGGGTTTTCCAATGACAGGTCTCATTTTGATATTCAAAAAAAAAACGAGTTATGCTTCAGAAAAATCAATGGATGTTTGTTTCATTTTGAAGTGGAAAGTTGCACATTTGCAAAACTCAAAAACTACACGAATTATATCTTTAAGGTCTAGGAATTGATTGTGGATAATTGGCATAGATGTTATCTTCCACGTGGTCCCAAAGAAAAAACTCTGAGGGTGTTAATATACAGGGTGTTTCCTAAACATGCGGCAAAAATTCAGGGGGTTGTTCCTTGGACTATTCTAAGAATATTTTGTCCTTTGATGATTTTTGAAAAACCTATTTGTTTCGAAGATATAGGGGAAACAAAATTTCAGATAATAACATTTTATTATGGAAAATTACATGAAAATTCAACTCAACCTACAAAAACTGTTGAAAATGACCACCTCTAGCCAGCATACAAGCATCCAATCTTCTCCTCATTGACTGCCGAACCCTTTCAAAAACACCAGGATCATTTCTTATTAAGTTACACCCAGCAATGATCCGATTTCGCAAGTCTTCCACATTTTCTACTGGAGTTTAGTCAAAAAACTGGCCGTTTTTAGTAATTGGAATGTTGTTAAACAAATTTAAAAATAAATTGTACCTACTTAGTAAACACAGTGCGGTACGCATTTTTATTTAAACTGTTATTAATTTTAAAAATATGAAAAATGTTGTTCGCCCTGTATCTTCGAAACAAAGAGGTTTTTCAAAAATCATCCAAGGATAAAACATGCTTAAAATAGTCCAAGGAACAACCCCCTGAATTTTTGCCGCATGTTTAGGAAACACCCTGTAGATATACAACATTAAATTTTTAAAATTAAACAATAATTTCGGTGGAAAATTTCTTGCAATTCTCGTTTTAGAGTAAATAGTTATGAATTATTTACGTTTCACATAATAAACTACGAATCAAAAAGATTTGAAAACATTTTGATTATGTTATATTGGAAATAAACAGTGTCTAACGATCATCTTTTTCCCATACTGGGGTGAATAGCAAGTGGTATTCGAAACTGATACGTCCTCATAGTGTTTGTATATCCCATTATTCTTCATTTGTGGCTGATTCCAAATCCTCTCGGATGTTCCGGTTCTGAATTCTATTTCGCAAGTACAGATCTCCTCTACCCTAAAGCTTTATACAAGGGAGAAATATGATATCTTTTTACGGTTGGTGTTGCGTTGCAATAAAGTAAATTTATTACTCTTATTTGTAAAGAATCTCCGAGATTAATCGAATGGTTATGTCGGCAGGGTGTTATGTGCCACCCTTTGCAACGTTAATATGAGTTAACCACGCGACGTTTGCTTCTGGTTTCGATTTTATTCCTAATCTGTACAGAGAAGTCCAAGAAAATTAGGGCCTATCCCTCCGTAATGGAGTTTTACCCCTGGCTCAACGTTAATGCTCAAGTGAGTAACTGAGTCCATTAAATTTCTTTATGCAGCTATGTGGGAGTTTTAATGCAACATGAACGCTTCCTGTATTCTGTTTTGCCGGTATTGTGCTCTTTGGATTATTCTCGTTTGCGTAAAGACTCGAGTATAATAATAATGAGTGTACCTCTTGAAATGAATGTTTGCTGTGTTTTTCTCAAAATTTTTCGACAAAATAAATAATAGAAGTCTCATGGGGAGTGTATTGTGTTTATTGCGAATATTTCTTACTGCCTATTGCGAGAACAATCCGACATTTTCTCAATGAAGGACTAATAGAACATGGAACTGCAGCTGTTCTCTTCATTACTTATTATTAGAATTCGCATTTTCAACACCGAGTAGTAGGGATGAAACAGAAAGTTATTAACGGGTTTAATGTTGTGTGCGATGTGAATTTGCATTGAATTATGGCCAGATGCCAGAAAAGGTGGTCCCAGACGATTCTGTGCTGCGAAACAGCCAATCTCTGAGCTTCTTGAGATATTCGAATGGATCCTGGTAGCAAGTTATGTGTGTAGGCATTTGCGAAACGCTCGGTATTGGGTATTATATTTAGCGGAGTGTACTCGAGCAAGACGTCTATTATTAGACGTGTATGCTCGATTAACAGTGTTTAAAGCGGGAATATCAGATACCACAAATAGTGAACGGAATCGCTTTTCATTGAAAACTAAATCAATATCAATTTATACCTACATCTGAAACAAAATCTTTCAGCAATATGCTTAAATATCATTTGAGATCCATATTGAAAATTCATTGGCATATAGATACTTCAGTATGGCGAGACTCTTATTGAAATCCGCTTTCTTTGTCAGGTCAAAAACAGCTTGCTTGATATAAAAGACGTCGTATTTCTAAGGATTTTTTGTTGAAAGTGATCCCGAACGGAAGTGTAATCGACCAAAAAATTCGACAAATGTTCAGCATAGCAAAGAAAGGAATATTCTTTAACGAGTGCCTAAATGTACGATCCCTCATGATTTATTTGATTTCGGTCAATTTGTCCAAATTTGTCCACCGATTTACAACACACCTGGGTTCCACAATAACACGCTCGATAAGACTGCATCACTTTCTTTTGTCCCTTGAAGCTGTCTGATCCGAAATACCGGCCTTCTTTTATTATCGGACCTATCCCTCGTCGCCCTGTATATTTGTGTCACACTGCGGATACTTAAGTCGCTTATTTATCCAAACACAAGGGATAATGAAAAATCCAGGTGTATTTGGGACAATGGTAACTTTAGAAGGTGCTAAAAATCACAGCCACTGACAAAAGAATGAAGGATCAGGATGAAAGAACGTCAAAGCGTGAAATGAAATTCCTTTTTCCTTTAGAGCTCAACTACCGGATTTAAAACGGATTATTTTTTTGGATCTAGGTACCTTATCGATTTTTAATCCGGTGCTGTGAGGTTTTTGTCGTCTAGATCTTCGATGTCAATGCGGGAATCAGATTCGGGAGCTTTTTTCGATACAAAAAAATGACGTATAGGTACACACTGAGTCAGTTTTACATTGAAGATTACCGTCAAAACTCCAATTCAATTCCCAAAAAATTCATATTTTTTATTTCTTTTTCATAGATCGAGAACTTTTTGACTGTCCTACAAAATAAAAATTTGCCTAGGATGTATGAAATCGATGGAATTTTTATATTTGTTAAATTGTTCTTGTTTTCTCAAGAATATGTTCGTTGGGAAAACATAAACGAGAAGGTGACGAAGTGAAAATGAAAGCTGTATTGATTGTCGTCAAGCATGAAGACCGGCCGTTCAAGTAATTCAGACGGAAGCCTTTAATGGATTTTTCACGCTTTAAAGGAGCTCGAGATCTGTGAAGCGTGAACAGTTAGTATTTATAAAATCCAATGTGTACCCAACGATTGTGCCGGGTTGATGCTTCTGGAAATGAAGATATGATTGTATGCAATGGAGTATCACATGGTGGTGGACTTTCGTGGAAACGAGTGGTAGGTACTGTTATTGATTATTGGCTGTCTGAAACCAGAGGATGATTGATACAACCGTCAGGCGAACAGTTAATCAAATTAATTTTATTGAAGAAAAATGTTAAAAGTGCTCGGAGCCCGCAGCGACATAAGAAACAATCGGCTAGAGACGCCCTGGTAGCTGGAGAAGAATTCACGGAATGAAGTCCGTGAAAAATTGATTCAATAAACAGATGCAAGATCCCATCATGTGTGAAAGATTGATAGTTTTGTCGATACCAGAAGGATTACTATAACTCACGTCGTGTAAGAATCATCAGGGACCGTGGGTCAACGATTTTGACGGCCATCAAAACTATGTGGGTATAATTCATTTCAATTACACTTTTTTTCACCGGTTGTATCCTGAAACAATGTGTTTAGCCTTAAGGGAATTAATTCAATTTACCAAAAGAATAAAAATGAATCTTTGGCTGAGATTGCTCGCACAGTTAACGTTGTTAAGATAGTCTTGTTCTTGAGCGACACACACGGTTTCGATTATTCACATAACTAACTTGTCCCAACAGCACAACTTTTTTCATTAGTTTCACTAGGGATGACAGCTTCAAAAGTGAGTTTTGCCCAAATAGCGGGTTAGTAAAATGAAATCTGTTGTTGGAAAACCCTTTATGATACCGTCTAGCAAATTTTCCTCACCGTGCAAAAAATGCGTATAAGTATTTTCCATTATTTTTATCAGCAGATCCTATGAAAAATTGGAATCATCAAGCGGAAAGCGCTATCGGTATGCCCCCCATAAAAATGCAAGATTGTATACCATATTGCCTGCAGGCAGATATGCACTACTCTATATTAGGTATTCGCAGGGGAAACAGGCCCTGCGTTTTGGGGACGGGAATATTCCTATTAAAGTTTGGGGGTGAGCGAAAATATACGATAAGAAGGGGATGTCGGCGTTCCAGCAAACGGAATCTTTTCCCATCCGACAATATCATAGGGCATTTATTTAGATAATTGACTTTGAAATTGGCTTACTTGGGGGCCGAATTCAATTTGGCTACAATATTACGGATACGGGAAAAAGATAAATCTTTCCTTGAGGATGCCGCTTTAGCTTCACACTACGTGGATTCAATCTATCTATAACAGAATGAATATTGCCAGACTTTTACTGGGCTATTTTCAATAAGTAATAGTAGAGTAGTAGAGTAAATAAAAATCTGTGATCAATTCTGAATCTTTTGACAAATGTACAATGTACAAGTTGAACCTTACATGCACTTTGCTTACTTTCAATAGCTTGTAAATCACCTGATGCAATAAATCTCGTTTTGTGTGGGTTCTTTAGCATCTAAGAATGAATTGAGAATTTGTGGATTGGGCAATATTTCACAAGATATGAACAGAGTTCACGTTCGCAAATGAAAAACTACCCTTGGAGCTTGTCGGTATTGAACTATAAGAAGAAATCAAGCTTTAAGTGCTTGAAATCGATTCGATAGTGCAATAAATCCCGAAAGGCATGTTATTTAAACATAAATAATTATTTCTCTTATTGTAGCCACATAATTTGAACGGATTCTCCACAGAATTTGAACGGATTATCCACAGAATTGGAGAATTTTCCCTGTAACATCATCTATGCGGGAAACGCCATTGCAATCCAATTTAGTTGGATTTTTCAAGGAAGCTATTGGTAATGAGGCATACTTTCAAACTATTTCATTTCGGAAGATTCGTGTAAATTCTCTCCACTTTTTATTAGACTGGATTAAGCATTATTCAGGATATAAATTATTAGAAAGGAGTCTCTCCAGTGCTGCCTTGCCCTCCAATTTAGCAGGACTAACAAGGAATTATAATTTAGGAGACTGGGTCATTAATTAGGATGTATTTTAGCGATCCACGGCAATTAGACCGGCCAGATGACAGGAATAGCCTTTATAAAGGCGATAAATTCACGCTTTCTTTGTTAACTACCATCAACAACACTCCTTTATACTTATTACTTAGTTTCAAACGACCTACTCGACTTGTTTGAATATCGGACTGTCGAAACACATCAAGCGTATCTAAACTGAAACATTTTTCGTTAGAAATAGAAAAAGTCTAATCTATAGTATCGTATCGTCACTGTGTATGTCCTCTTAAAAGAAATACTGAATTTTAGGATGCTCAAAACTGCGAAAAATATCTGCCTTCCGTATAATTGGTTTTCATATGTACCATCTTAGATTCCTAACGCATCAACGCGATGTTACATCTATCAAAATGTCTAACCCAGTTCTCCCTAAGTTTTCCACACCGTCAGCCGATCTGCTCTATCTTGGGCTTTATATCGAGAAAACTTCGAAAATCAGAATTTTATTGGCGAGATATCGACGTTCGGCCGGGCATTAAAATTCAAGGGGTGAATATAAAAGTTTGAAACAAGCTGTGTAAATCATGGAACTGATTCGGAAAGGCCCTGAAATATTTCGCTGCTCCAAATGCGGAATGGAAAAGAATAAATTTCGCATATACAAATCAATCATACCTTTGACGTTATCAACGATATTTCTGTTTCGGCCTACGGCGTTTCCGGTTTTTATTGCGCAATCGAAATAAATGACGCTTTTTGCGATACGCCGAGGTCGCCGTAAACAATATGACGATTCCTGGTTTTATACGTGAATAAACATTTCGATGATTTCTACGTAGCTACCTCGAAACATGGTGGTTTAGATCTTTTGATCTCCGGACGACGTTTATTTCCAACGAGATGGCGCTACGTGCCACACAAGCAACGAAACTATCGCAATTTTGGGAGAAAGTTTCCTGATATGCGAATTTACATAGAAAATGGACATAATGCTGCAATCGTAGCCATTGCGACCATTTGGCTGATATTGTTTTATCGTCAAATGAACTTCCATATTGATTTCTCCTAAAACACTTTTTTTATATAAAAGGAATCGCTATCCATCTATGAAATTTTCGAAAAACGTCAGATGCTGTATTTTTACCCACATAACTATGAACTATAAGATTTAAAGAATAGATTTTTGAAAATCTTTTCAAATTCAAGCCATACATTGCAATTATTACTGTAAGTATCCAATCGTTCAAAATAAAAAAAAATTCAAGTGACATTTCCACAATTCTCAAAGTGAATCACGCGGTTACGAATCAATACTGAAGACATCATTAAGAAAAACGAAGAGAATTCTTCGTTAATTGAGCCTTCCAATGGTGAAATTGCAGTATTGCGGTATCTAATCTGCGAGCCGTTACTTAGTCGAGAACATCAGTCCTGATGAACGCCAATTCAACCGCTTACATTTTCCAAGCAAGATATATCATAAAAACGCTGCAGGTCGGCATGACAGGTGGATAAATTGATCATGGTTACCAACTTTATTATCGTTCACGTTATCGCTAGGCATGTGACTCAGCCTTGGCGGTATCAGTCTGCCAACTGCATCACGCAAGGATATAAGATATCCTCACCAATATATTATCCTGTCCATCTAGGTACTATGTGGGGAAAAGACTCTTCGTTCAACCCCAGACTTCATTATGCCATTGACACATGCGTTTGTCATGCCTTAGACCAGACGGCACGCAATGAGAGATTTTTGTAGATTTAATTTATATCGCAGGGGACCCTCTTTCGATAGTGCTAAGCCTAGACCGATTGCTGCGATGAACGGAACCCGGATTAGCAGTCGTGGAAGGGATGAGGTCGGCAAATGCATTTATTTCATTATACGAAAGAGTGCTGTCTGGGATCTGGTCGCTTGGCTCTCCAAATTAATTCAGGGACAACGCATTTGTTTTGACACTTGGAGACGTGAGGAAACGGCACCCTTTGGGATGTATTTCAATTTAGTCGAAGAGCGAGACGTGTCCTTTCAGATAGATTACCAAGCCTGAGCGAATTACCCTGCAGAAACTTGAGCATGTTTTAGACAGTGACCCAGAACTTATTTTTATTAATGACAACTCTAAAGAGCAGAATTTAGTATTATCTGCGATTGACGTGTGTTTTATAGTCACATAGTCTTGAAGGGTTTTTGGGAAACCTAACTCCGAAATGAATAATTTTCTTTAATTTTTTTTATTTGATGGAGAAGTTTTTCCGCGATAATAAAATTTGCTACCTAAAAAAAAATTAAAACTTCATGAAATGAAGTCATAACATAAATAAAATCATTTACCTATTTGTCATCTACACCTTCTGAAGACTTAATGAAGCGTAAACATCTAAGGAAATTCAGTGAAGACGGAATATGTCAGGAAACCTCCTTTGAGTGAGAAAACTTTTTCGGATTTCAATTTCGTCAGATTCAATGCGATGCTTTCGTCGGCGATAAAATAAATAGAAAGATTTTTTTTTAATTCGAAAGCTTCCGTCCAATTAGTTGCGTATCTTTTGTATCGCTGGTCAATTAGATTCGTTCCACGGGACGTTTTGTAGTGTTGTGTTGTCACTTTCGATTCTTCTCCCTCCTTTGCTTTCATCGCAGGCCTGGATGACGTTCAAGTTATTTTGCGATCGGTTTGTAGCTTTATTGTGGGGAAGAAATTTGTCGGTTCGCCATGCTCGAGCGATGAATTGAAATTTTATTTAATCAGCTTTTTTTGATAGAAAAAAACTTGATGAGTAACATCTACTGAACACAAAACTCTCGTCACTCAATTCCTCTTGAAAATAGTAAAGTTTAGGTTTAGAGTATGTATCTTCTCGTGATCATCATTCATGAATGTTTTTGGTGCAACTTATCATTCGAACATTCGAAAATTGAACTTTGTCATTCGATTGATAGGTTTATAAACTAGTACGCGCCCTTATCTACCTTGTAGGTAGATCAATATATCCTGTAGATCTACCTAATAGGTAGATCAATGTTGTCCATAGATCTACCTTGTAGGTAGATCAATGTTGCCCATAGATCTACCTTGTAGGTAGATCATCATAGCCCATAGATCTACCTTTTAGGTTGATCAATATAGCCCATAGATCCATATTTTAATTCATTCATAAATACTTCCATATCTCCTGTAAAATCGATATCGCACTGAGATAAAGCGAGATACTAAGGATTCATGAATATACGTGTGAGTAACCCGCATCTTGTATGTAATTTGAGGATGGGAATAATATCGAATAATTCCTATCAAGTGACAATCAACTCGACCCTTTATAAACTGTATATTTACATGAAACATCCTGTATATAAATGAAAAAAAAACCTGAAGCTTATAATTCGATGGTTCAATATTTCACATTTCTGCATAAAAATCTAATTGGTACTCGAAAATAATACAACCTGTATATGATCGTCAGTCGCTTACTGTATATCTTCAACAATTATGCAAAAAAAAAATATCCTGGATCTAAGATCTCAACTATCAGATTTCAACAGGTTTCAGTTCTCCAGAGTCGTCCAATTGGAGGTCGAAAATTGTGGACTCTGTATAAAAAATATTCATCGCACGTATATCTTCGCAAATTATGCAAGAGAAAACAAATCTAAAGCTCATATTCCAATTTTCAGATTTCATAAGGTCTCGATTTTCCAGAAATGTATAATTGGCGCTTGAAAATTGTACACCCTGTATAAGATGGGAAGGAGGGAATCCCTATTATTTTAAAAAGACCACTGAATTCCTCACCCTGTAAAAATTTTAAATATATGGGTACTGCATATCTTCACGAATTATCTAAAAGTCGACTAACACGAAACTATTAATCTAGTTTTCAGATTTTATTGAGTCTAATTTTTCACAAATATCGAATTGGTATGCCGAATTTTTACTCCCTGTAGAATTGTTAATCAATTATTAAATATTTCCTCAATGATTTCCTCCATGAGAAAGAATACCTGAACTTCTAATTGCCACTCGAAAATAATACACCCTGTATATAATCGTCAATCCCTACCTGTATACCTTCAAGAATTATGCAATGAAATGATAACCTATAGAGCTAACATGTCAACTATAAGAAAAGTCTTCAGTTCTCCAGAGACATCTCGGAAATAGTACACTCTGTATAAACGTTAATCTAGCACGTATAACGGAAAAATACCATCATAAAAGGGCGGTACATATAGTTCCAGTCTATTATTCTCTTGAATATCTCGTTCAAAACTCCTCAAATATCCAAATGACTCCTGTACCTAGCGACTTCTGTCAAACCAAGCTTTCCACTGACACAAAACGATTCCTCTTGAAAATATCATCAAATATTCATGGAAAAAAGGATAGAAATCGTATCTGAATTATCTTTTCTTGAATATTTCCTCTCGATTCGTCCAAATTTCAACATTTCCATTAAAATATCATCTGACGTTTCATTAATGATTTCGACGATTTTATGAATAAGCACAGAATTGGTTTAAACGTCAGAATATTTCGAATAGATTATTAAATAGAAATCATTCACACAGTTGACTAAAAAAACTTTGATCCATTTCATTATTCCAAAGCATTCACCGCCAAATAATAAAAGAATTAATAACTGGAAGAAAAATAAAAAAAAATATATCGACTGGCTGAGATTTGAACTTCCAGCGCGTAGATACCACTCCAAGACGGTCCGTATCCCTAACCACCCGGCCACAACGCCTTTACTTAATTAGGTGCATTTGTGCTTCTTATAGGAATAATGTCAAAATAACTGGTGACAGAGATTCTATAAGTTGATGAATTTTCATGAATTTCGTTTAAAAAATTGTTAAATATAAAGGTAATCGAATTAAAATATCTCTACCTACCGATTTCCTTGCCTTAAAATGCTGATATTTGTTCAAAATGATATATTTACGTATGTCCTTGACAATTCACATGAAACGGAATGCTTCAAAATTTGACGAATTTCCATGAAAATCTCAACAAAACGTAAAAATACCATCATAAAAGGGCGGTACATACAGTTGTAGTCTATTATTTCCTCAAAGGACCCCGCACGTTTAGTACGGGAAATGGCTTTCCGTGAATTTGGCTGAATTTTTGATATGTTGTAGTTCTTGATGAACTGATCAGAAAAGTCCGTAGCCACAAAGCTCAAAAATGGACAGTTTTCGAGATATGGAGCTTTGAAAATGGATTTTTTGCAATTTTTGGGGTTTTTGCTCATCAATCGGGGAGCTCTTATTTATGGTTTTGATGGAATTTGGATGTTCGGCGGCCAGAACCCGACTGAGAAATGATCTACCTTGGTTATATTAGGCACCGCCATCGATAATTTTTTATACACTGCTCCACATTGGCTATGAAATGAGATACAAAATCCAAGATCTTCCATACATCTTTTCATGCCACACAGAATAATTTACATGACCGAGAAACGACATATTGTGAGATTTTTTTAAGAGAGACCATAATAACTGAATCCTCATATATCTGATGTCCAATAATATCAAATATGTTAGCCAAAATGTTCATAACCAGGCACCGCTAGCTGTAATGGGGGAAAATGGGAAAATCATAATCATATATCCTCAGGGATAACAATTGTGATCACTATTGATGTCATTTACATATGATATGTGATTTGTTTCTCACAAATCTCGATAATCTGACAATGGGGTGCCAAGACATTTTCCTCAGAATGTCTCGAAATTGATGATAGCATCTCACAGACAAACGAATCCGTGAAAATGTCTGCAGTTTTGATACAATATAGTACTATCCTGATAGAATATAGAAGTCCAAGTGTTGGAAGCTTACTATGAATGGAACTTCCGATATTAACCCACGAATTCTTGAAAATAATTTTTTTTTTCTATGAACTTTAAGAACTTCACACATACGAATGAAAATTATCTAATAATATGATCGTTGGCAAAATGAATGAGTATATCAATCAAAAACAATATAATAATGAGAATAACATTCATAATAATAATAACAATAATGATAATTTTGCCCTCGATTCGATTCATAATATTCTAAATGATTTCTTGCTATTGCTAATATAATTTCAAATTGTTTTTTGTTTATTATCATTATTGTTATTATTATTATGAATATCACTCTCATTATTATATTGTTTTTGATTGATCTACTCATTCATTTAGCCAACGATCATATTATTAGATAATATTCATTCGTATGTGTGAAGTTCAAAAATTTCATAGAAAAAAAAATTATTTTCAAGAATTCGTGGGTTAATATCGGATGTTCCATTCATAGTTAGCTTCCAACACTTGGACTTCTATATTCTACCCGTATAGTACTATGTTGCATCAAAACTGCAGACATTTTCACGGATTCGTTTGTCTGTGAGATGCTATCATCAATTTCGAGACATTCCAAGGAAAATGTCTTGGCACCCCATTGTCAGATTATCGAGATTTGTGAGAAACAAATCACATATCATATGTAAATGAGATCAATAGTGATCACAATTGTTATCCCCGAGGAAATATGATTATGATTTTCCCATTTTCCCCCATTACAGCTCGCGATGCCTGGTTATGAACATTTCGGCTAACATATTTGATATTATTGGACATCAGATATATGAAGATTCAGATATTATGGCCTGTCTTAAAAAAATCTCACAATATGTCGTTTCTCGGTCATGTGAATTATTCTGGCGTCATCTTGTGGCTTGAAAAGATGTATGGAAGATCTTGGATTTTATATCTCATTTCATAGCCAATGTGGAGCAGTGTATAAAAAATTATCGATGGCGGTGCCTAATATAACCAAGGTAGATCATTTCTCAGTCGGGTTCTGGCCGCCGAACATCCAAATTCCATCAGAACCAGAAATGAGAGCTCCCCGATTGATGAGCAAAAACCCCAAAAATTGCAAAAAATCCATTTTCAAAGCTCCATATCTCGAAAACTGTCCATTTTTGAGCTTTGTGAATAGGGGCTTTTCTGATCAGTTCATCAAGAACTACAACATATCAAAAATTCAGCCAAATTCACGGAAAGCCATTTTCCGTACTAAACGTGCGGGGTCCTTTCTCGTTAAAAACTTCTCAAATAACCAACTGACTCCTGGTAGAGGCTTCTGGCAAACCAAGCTTCCCACGGACTAAAAACGATTTCTTTCGAAAATATCATCAAATATACATGGAAAAAGGGATATAAATCGTATCTGAACATCTTTTCTTGCATATTTCCTCTCGATGCGTCCAAATTTCAACATTTCACGGCATGAATAAATTTTGACATTTGTCGTCTTCTGTCCAAGTATTGACTTATTGCAGCTTCTAAAATTCGAAAAGCATCCATCGGGGCATATTTAGTATCGATATTTTAGTCAAATATGGAATTTCTGTAATTGAATCGATATAATTAACTGAATTGATCATTATTTCCGGTTCGATCGACAATTAGAAATATTCTAGAAACGTCAATTGCCGCGGACGTTGCTAGGCCCGTTGCTACCCAAGGACATCGTAGTATTTTCCTATTGGTCGTTCACGTCGACGTGAATCCGGAAATTCGTCGGGAAATTTCCCAAACTTTATCCGTTCATTCCCAGGTAATCCCGAAAAATCGGGAAACGGGAATATCCGCGTTAGTTAATTCGACATTTTCTCTTTCTTTCCGTACTTTTAGTTTTTCTCGTATCTCTCCCAGAGCCGAGAACACTCGACCGCAAAATCGGTCCAAAATCGTTCGATTTTCGGTGGGAGGAGCGCTTACGAGTTTAATATAGTATAGATTATTCGATTATCTACCTGACCTTCGGCAAGCTCTATGATGATACCGTATTCTAGCGGCATTTTTCGTATCTACCTGTCCAATATAATCCCCTCACGTAGCAGCAATTTGAAGCGGAGCTGAAGCTTCTTGCACCTTTATCAATCAAATGGATCATGTACTGCAATTATCTTAAAATCAACAAGGAAATTTTAAATTACTGCTGCGATTCAGGTAGAGTTTTATTGAAATTATAATATAATGTAAAATCACCATAATCTAGAGAACATGTGATCAGGGTAGTATCTGGCATGTGTAATTTTCCTTATTGAATCCACGTTTATGTGAAAATACACATCGGCTGTTGCACGACTACATCAAAGGGAACAGAGAAAAGACTTCTTTAATAATTCTTAGATAAAATCGGGTGGATGTAATTCCACTATTACTAGAAGAAGATATCCAGCTCTGAAGAAAAATAGATTCTGTAATTTCTAGATTTAGACCAACGCTTTCTTGAACGGTTCCCAAGCAAGCATTGCTCCTTACAGGTGTCCCATAAATCGAGTTACCGTTATTTATCTGTAACGCAGAAATAACGTCTGATTACCGACTGTACTCGGGTATTATTCCTTTCAGTAATCTGCCAAGATTTTGCCGTGCTCAATTTGAGTCTGAAGCCAACTGATGATCATGTATTTTATGCAAATGGTTATCACTTTTTATTATTTTGCTCTCGCTTGATTGTACCGCAGATATTTAGATGGCCTCAAATCCGAACGGAATCCTCCATCTGCAATAGCAATTCAAACTTCTTGGGCATTAATTATCACTTGAGTTTTAGTCTTCATAATATTTACTATTTGTTGGATTTATTTTGCATGGCTTTCAATCCTCATCATCTCCTGGTTACATCCTAACCTCAGCTGAGTCGAATGTCCTTGCAATCTCTAAATTGGGAATTCTACCGCTGTTTTAAAAGCTCCCCAAAAATGCAGGAATAGCTGCGCTATGGTTGGAGTCCAAACCGCAACGCGATCCTCGCAAACGGACCTCATCTGCTCAACTTTGAACTGATTTATTTTTTCATTGTCGGCTGGTTAAGGCCGGTATTGGGTTCAACAAATTACAGTGACCGTGATCGTCGTGCAACGGTCATTACTAATGTCGATATCTCACGAATTGCCCGGCTGGTCGATCGTGAGCGTTCGACATCGCGTCTGCAGGCATGACGTTCACCACCCACTCGAGATATATGCAATAAATCCATAATTCCGAATCCGAAGATACGACGGCCGCGGATTTCGTCTTTCCCATCGCTGAACCCGCAGGCGCAACATTCGGCAACTCTTTTCAGGTTCCGTTCCTTGCTTTCGCCATGAAATAGTTCTGGTTTCTAATGAAGCATCATTTCCAGTAAGTGTTGAATACTATCTACCTCAAGAATTCTCCACAATATCCATATTATAAAGGGCTATCCATTCGGGGGTTT
This sequence comes from Harmonia axyridis, assembly GCF_914767665.1. Lineage (NCBI taxonomy): Eukaryota > Metazoa > Arthropoda > Insecta > Coleoptera > Coccinellidae > Harmonia > Harmonia axyridis. Next base: position 37,061,114 of record NC_059507.1, on the reverse strand, counting down.
CCGAAAGTACACGTAAATAAAACACTTTCGTTTATAATATCGATCAAATTTTTATTTTAATATAATGCTTGGATATTTCCGTTATCTGTGGATGATTAAAAAGTAAAATAACTTATTTCCGCTTTATATATTTATTTTCACAACAATTGTTTCGTCATGATAACATGACTTCGTCAGGTGAGCATGGTAACTATATATAAAGCGGAAATAAGTTATTTTACTTTTTAATCATCAAGATGAATTTCCGACAAGTAAAGACTGAGACAATCAAACACTAGTTATCTGTGGAATACAGCTTCATTTAAATGTCCTTCGCGTGATCTCTTACAGGACTCGATCCTTGTGAGTTTCTTTGTTCGGTGACTTACCAGCAACTTGACGAATATTGATTTTCACATCGTCACTAATCTGAGGATTATCGTCATGAACACGATCCTTCGCACAACCCCCACAAAAAAAAAATCGAAAAGCAATAAATCACAAGATCCTGGTGGCCAATTCTCATCTCCGAAACCACCAGACAAAATTACACACCATACGATGATTTTTTTCAGGATTTTCAGAAAATGTAAGAACCTTCAAGCAGAAAATTGCATATATCGACATGCAGGTAGCAATTTTATATTACTTATTACTCGATTACTACATATAAAGAACGGACATATATGTGAATGAGTAAAGCATCAGTAAATATTTGTTGTTCACTCCTAGAACCCCCTTTAGATGTATCTCAAACATACCTAACATTATAATTCATATCTGTTTTTTAATTTGAGTATCGTCTGGCTGTGGTAATCAGCTATTAATCTCCTGACTACAGTCTAGTCTGAAGGTTCCAGACTGTTTACATCCAAGGTTTTACAACTGGTCCCACTTGATTTAACGTTAAAAAGGTCCACTGGATCACAAATCCTCGAAACTCTGGGATATGTTCTTTGTTTACTTTTTACTTCCTTTTACGACTTCATCATATCAATGTCTAGCGTTGTATAAGCAGTGTAGACTAATCATTTTTTCATTTGTTATAGTGTTGGGAGAACTGTGAACTACTCCAGTCCAACTTCCAAGTGTGGGGCGCCATGTGTGAAGAAAAAGAGATATGTGTAAGTATTTTGTTACTAAGACTACTATGATATATCGCCTCTGTATCACATTTACTACACCCCAAAAATAGCAGGAAGTTTGAGGAACTTTAATTACCCCAATTTATCTACAATAGGTGTTTTATTTTTCTGTAAATGGAAAGCTCTCTGTTTATTGTCACAGCAATTAGTGGGACGATTATTCGTTTTCAAGTTATTTGAATTTCTGGAGTCACGTGATATAGCTGGAGGGTTTTGAGTAATGAGAGTTCCGGTATTGTCTTAACGATGCCAGTAATATGTTTGGGATAATTTGGGGTATATGATAGTCCACATTTTCAGATTGTACTAATAGAAAATGATTGTTAGTTTATTATCTTGGTCATGTTTGAAATACATAATAAATTATTATCAATCATTCCTGCCGAATATATTAACGACATAATATTATAATGAGAAATGTTTGGGAGTTGATAATTGAATTATGTTCCAGTTAACATAATCGAAAAGTCCTTGAAATGTTTTACGATCAATTTAGTTATATTTTGGTAACAAAATTGAAGTAGATTTTTTCTACTTCACACAAAAAATCTCAATACAATCTCAACTAGTTTTGTTATGTTGCCACTCTGAAATATTGAGCTTTTTTACGAAACTTATAAACTCATTCAGTATTCCATCTACAATCTAAACCTCTTTTTTGTAATTCTCGTTTACCATGGACCCCATGGGGTAATCGCGTTATTTCGAGCCTCCTGAATCGTCAGGATATAGATAGTGCGGATTCATCACGATGACAATTCTTCGTACCGTTAGGATTCAAACGAAGTTGGTTTCCAATACAGCTACAGAACCGTTCAAGTCCACAATGCTCTCTCCATTATGTTCAGAAGGTAACGCACCAAAACCGAGATCCGAATAACAATGAGTTCAATTTATTTCTTCGTATTGGATAAGGGAATCGATTATTTCTAGCTGGTCGTTCGATCGATTGATTCAATATATTCTTTCTTTAACCATCATCATACACAATTATCTGATTATAGACACGCCCTTGTGGGTACTGAATTTAATCGTATTTTGTGCGAAGGCTGACCTCATGAGTATTTTGCCCTTTTCAAAAGATATGAAATAATACAGAGAATTCTTAAATTGTTTAGAAATACACAGGGTGTACCAAAAGATTGTAAATAACCTAAAATTTGCTTTTTCTAATGGAACATCCTGTTTTTTATTGCATTTTCAGATTATATGGAATAAACGAAGACAAGTTTATTCGAAAATCTGAAAATTCAATAAAAAATAGGGTGTTTGATGAGAAGAAACGTATTTTTGGTCATTCACCCTTTTTTTGGTACACCCTGTGTATTTCCGAAAAATTGGAGAATGTAGCTCTAATAACCACGAAACTCTCGACGAAACTTCCAAAAACCCGGAATGTGCTTTGCCAATTAAATGTTGGGCGAGCATTAGTCAGGGCCCGTTATAAAGCTCGCTTCGGACGTTTGTGGAACACAACAATTTAGAAGTCCGCTACAGTTAACAAGACCAATTTCCCGAGGGGTTAAGAGAGGGATTCAGCATCATTTTCGCCTAGGTCTTTAATGAAAACAATAGTTTCGAACTTAATTGACCACGAAGTTCAAGTGTGTTGTAGTAGGCTTATTCTTTATCGAACATTGTTCAACACATCTTATAACGATACTAATTTGGTTGCTGTATTTTGCTTCCAAGTCTAACGAAGGTAGTGGAAGCCTTAACATTCAAAATTCTTTTCCGATTTGAATAAAATTTCGTGTGGTTATTCAGTTTAGGCAGTTAATGTTCCCATGAAACATACTTTAACACATTTGGTTCACATTTTTTCGGATAGTGGAAATTATGGGTGAATGAATAATTTCGTTGAAGTGGTTTATCGAGTCAACAATTGTTTCAAGTAAAACTTTGGGAAAATTTACGGGATCTTATTGAAATTTCAATCAATTATTGTTTTTTTTTCAGATCATCGACCGAAGTTCCTTAATCGTTAAGAATAATTCTCATCAATGTAAATAGATCGTTCCTTGAAATATATATGTATCTCAGAGAGGCGAACGCAAAAAAAAAGTTATTGCAAACCGCATCTCGGATAGAGCCTCAAAATTAGAATCTATTTCCTCGGGCCGGAATCCAATATTCCAGAAAACTCCCATTTTTTCCGTTAGCTCCGTATCATGCAAGCAGTCGCGCGTTTTCAATCTCACATCTCTATAGTTTCATGGTAGTTCGTATCAGTTTTCGCAAGACCCTTCACATAGCCTCATATACTCTCTCCACCCAGCCTTCTTTACTCCTCTCTTTCATTTAATAACTCCAGCTCTCGGCGCTTCAAATATTAAAACTGACGTTCTGCAAACCCATCGTGCTTCCATGGCGGGCTGCCCTATACCCGCGCGTCTAATTGAGTTCAGGTGTACCAACGTAATTATACCGGTTTAAGTTTCTGGAATTACTGAACATGGTTATTTTTGCGACGCTCCACTGCATATAAATTACATGCTAAATAATAATTACCCCATTGTTGAATTACTATACTCGAAATTACCCCCATTATTTATTATCGTTTTAGGGATTACGCGCTGTTACTTCGAGGAAAGTTTTTTTTCAATTCGTGCTACTGCTCTTCAATCTTGCAAATATTCACATAGCATCTTTTTTTTAGCTGTGTATGTTCTCTTTTTAGATAATCATATCTCAAAATAATGAAAAATCACTCCTTTCCTCTCTTTCAATCCTTCTAGATTTTTTTCAGTTCAGTTTCAAAACAATATTATATTTGAAAAGGATTTTCTGAAAGTTAATTCTAATTTTGCTCACCGATTCATCGTGAACATTACATTTTGCTCAAATTTCAACTCGATATTTGGAAAAAATCAGTAAAAATTTAATCTCTTGAAGAAAGGTTATATTCCCTAATATATCGATCACACCCCAATTAAATGAAAACGTTTTTTTATAGATCGAGTTTTCATCTGAAACATATTGAGGTTTCAAGTCCGTATCTTGCCCCAAGGAGAGTTGTCAGCCTCGAGAAAATGATTGAAATTTTCTATAAAATTTCAGTTTACAGCTTATAATTTCTGAAATAATAGACTAATCGCTCAGTAGCAAGCATTTTCATAATCTACGTAAAAATGTTCTTTTTGAAAAACCATCGTGAAAACCTTATTATAGGATCTGCTGTGTCTACGTACTAAATTTTTTTTTTAATTTTCAGTTCCCTGGTTGCCAAGAAGCATGTCGTTTCCACGCTGAAGCATCCCTACGAGTGCAGCAAACCCAGCCTGTAATCCATACCAAAGGTGAAGGTACCATCAAGGTTTCCGCTGCTCATGCTAGTTGGCCAAGACCGTCCTCAGTTGAACAAAAAACACCATTGGTATACGTTGTGATGCGGAAAACGCTTGCCGGTCCATGGAGGCAAATTATACAGACTCTAGATCTCACGACTCACGTACCAGTTAATTCAGATCAAGGAGCCATGCTTAAAGTGCTTGTGGTCGATCCACAAGGTTTAGTTACCATTTACAGTTCAGACGAGGCGAGCGTTGAAGAAAACAGGAAGAGAAAGAAGACTATCAATACTGAAATTAAAGCGACGACAAGCAAGAGTATCATGAATAACGTAGACTTCCCATGGGTTCTTCGAGAAGTATCTTTGATTCACCAAAAAGTGTTGGTTATCGGAGAGATCGCTTGGGAACCCAAATCAGCCCGTGGTGTTTACTTAGTCACCTGGGAAATCGATGGTGGTGGTCTTAAAGGCAACCTCTTCACTGACTCCACTTGCGTGACCCTTTCTCTTTGTGCTGACACAATCTACCACATCCAAGTCGAGCTGGTCTCAAGGATACCAGGTGTAGAAAACCTCAAATCTGAAATGATGGACCTGGATACTGGTCGAGCGTTCAAGGTTTCCACGGAAAGTAAACAAGATCTCAGTGTTAAGGCCGATGAGTTGCCGGAAGATGCAGATATCAACTCACCCCTGTTGTCGGTTCTTGTGAGATCGGCGCACGGAGATAATCACAGTTTCAAATGGTACAACGCTGAGTTAGTGTGGGGTAGTTGTGCAGCTATATTGTTGTTCTCTGTTGTGCTCCTCTTGTTGTTCTGGAGGTGTAGGAGAAGGTCGAGAAGGACCATCGAGAACATGATCACTGGATCTTCTAGTGTCAGGAGCAAAAAATTGATAGATGATTACTCGGGCTGCACAGGTTAGTAAATGAGAAATATTTATCTACATAGATTTCGCTTTTCTATGTAATAAGGAGAATGGCAATCTCACCGAAGTTTGTAGTTAATTTTCTCTAGAACCCTTTGGCCAATTTCAGCAATTATTTTTCAATCAGCTTGATTTTTGTTATACAGGAGGGAATAGAAAGAATTTAAAGAAAGCATTTATTTGGAATGAATAGTTGACAGACAACAATGTTTACGAACTCAAATGTTACCTCAGAAAAAATTACTCAGTAAACACGATATCTCTCGAACAGAATAAACATTATAATAGCCTTAGATCTAGAATGCTGTTTTGATGTGGATAATTAAACCATGGGATTTTTTATGATTCTGATGATCCTACTACAACGAAACATCATCAGAATTAAAAAAAATTCAATAAGAATATCGAAAAGAAAAAAAGGGTGAAAGCACTAACAGGAAGTTACTGACATACTTTTGAGCGCACGTTTTTTGATTCTGGATGCACCCTTCGGGCCACATATTCAGTTGTGTGGTCTAGAAGGATGCAATTGGCGCATGAATAAATGAGAGCTCAAAAATTTCTTTTCAGTGTTTTCCCCATTTTGTTAATACGATATTGTTGTCGAATATTTGCTGGTTATTAGGATGCCATCAACTATTAATTTTACATAAAGCTAAAAACATTTTTATCTAAAGTTGTAATTTTGATTATCAATCGATGATTGTTGATGAACTAAATTATTAATAATCGTTTGAATTAATCAATTTTTCTCAAGATAGTTATCTTCAGTGTTTTTTATTCAAGTTACGTTGATATTCATTTATTTTATTGAATATTATTGATAATACTCAATTTGTTCTCTGTTATAGATTTATGATGTCTCATCAGTCAATTGCTAACAGTGACGATGAAAATAAAAACTAAACAAGTTCAAGAAAGAGAATGAATCGAAGTTTATTAATGAGGAAAAGCTTTTTCTCATTGAGGAATAAACCCATCGGTGAGTATCCAGAAGAATAAATTTTTATAGATAGTAAGCTCATTCAAAGAAAACAACTTCTTCCCAATTTTAACTATAACGTACATAATTTCCATAATGGGAAAAGGCAAATGATTTTGTATCAATTTTTTTCTCATGGAAATTACCCAGAATTGTCAAATTAACAATATTTGGAGAATTTATTTGATTTACGAAATTAATTTCGCCTACTAGAAATACGATTATGTCCAACTGTATATCTAGTCAGAGTCAATTTGGTATCTTTTTCGAATCATAGAATCGACCACGCCCTCTATTTACCGAACTTATCCAGGTGCATTCAGAATCTAAAAGTGCCGACCGACAACTCGATATTACTATCATTACATTATTTTCTTATTAAACGACTCTGTCCATGTTGGTTTAGGTTAAATTACACCATTCATCTCCACAGATCTGTAATTTTCAGAATTAGACAAATAACCGCGATCGCTATCCCCTAATAGTCTATACTTTGATGCATTTGTTTTGATGCCAACATTCGTCATTCCTTGTCTGACGAGACACTACAGCAGTAGCGTAACATAATTTGATTAATTCCGAAATGATCAATTCAAGGTCAAAAATAATTAACGATGTGATTTATTCATAAAAATTCTTTCGTTTTTCAAGGTCAATTATATTCTCAGTTTAATGATTTTGCTATTGTGAACTTCTGAAAAAAGAATTCCTGATGAAGCATTCAACAATCAAATCAGGATTCTCCACGTCTATGACTCGCACACACAATCGGCTAGCTCGATCGTGATTGGTGACATTAAACTTCCATCTCACTTGTATTCGGGATCGACCACAAATGTTTACTTTCTGTTCCTTCTATCTATATTCTGAGATTGTGACATTCGATGGTATAGCACAACAATTCAACTACAGTTACGGTTTTCTACGCTCTTGATCATGAATTAAAGAAATTCCGAAACCCCGCCTACTAAATGACTACTAAATTGACTAATCTTGGTACACTGAATTATAATTCATTTAATTAATAATAATTAATTAATTAATAATTCGGTCTATGAAACTGACTTGCTAAAATACGGGTTTCACTTGAATCAATCAATTTTTCTCCATATAGTTATTTTTAAGGCACATTTTATACATAAGTCAATTTGATATTATGATTTAGTTTATCAAATCGTGTTGATTATATTGAATATGTTCTCTCTTATAGATTTATTATGTCTCATCGGTCAATTGTTAACAGTAATGATGAAAATACAAGACAATGAAGTTCGAGGAAACGACTGAATCGCAATGAATGGAAGTTTATAATGACGAAGGGCTCATTCACTTTAAGGAATAAACACTTCGGTGAGTACTCAGAACAATGAAGTTCTAACTATAACGTAAATCTTTTTTCAATCATGGAATAAGGCAAATCTCTTTGTTCCCAATTATAAACCTATTGAAATTATAAGTGTTTTATGTGTAAATTTCGGCAGCCTTACTGTGAGCCGTTTAATCATAATGCATCTCAAGTAGAAGCGCTTCGGGTACTGGAAAATTCATGACAGCGAATCTGCGTTGTAAACGACGTACAAGTTTTGTATATTACAGAATATGGATTGCATCACGGATGGTAATCTAAACAATGTTTGAGATTAATTCTGTCTGTAGATAAGACAAACTAGGGTAGAATAGGTGCATGACCTTGAGATCCTTGAATGACATCCAATTTTCTACGTCAAATAAGTAGCTACTTTTCCGAATTGAATTTTATTTCTTTGTTATTTTGAGGCAAAGTTCATGTTCCGCAGTGGGAGCAGATTGCTGAATGATAATGATATACAGGGTGATTCACCGCGATGGTCTACTAGACGTTTATGGTAAACTAATATCAATTTCTTGCTAAAAATTTGTATATTAGGGTTTGTGGTGATGATCTTTCTCCCTAAAATTATTTCAGACCTCTACAATTTCCTTTTGTACTGGAAAGAGAGTACTACTTCACTTATTTCACTTATTCATAAATTCCAAAGGAATTTCTGAAAATTGGGACAACCCTTGTATAATTGAAATATTATGGCTTCCTCCAAGTGACTTTGGATATACTATACAAAAGAATACACAATTTTATCATGCATACTTCTAATCAATATTTTAAGCAGTGTGTAACAACACCCCGTTGCTGCTGAGGAGAATGAAGAATAAGTTGAACGCAAAGATTCAAAATTCAAAATCTCAGCTGATAACATAAAATATTATCGTGAAAGAAATAAAAACAGGACCGTACTCAAAAAAGTCACATAAAAAATGAATTCTTTCGTTTGCTACTCTTTTGAAAAAGGGTGCGATTTAAAGAAAAAATTGATTTCATGACATTGAATTATGAATTTTTTATGGCAATATCAACATTCCTCTAAAACTTGTGAAAAATATAGATTTCGGAATCTAAAGGAAAAAACTCAATAATCTGAGTACTACCCTATCAGTATTCAAATTATATTAAACTTTTCAAAGGATTTGTATGAAGTGAACAAATCCACGAAATTTAAACAAAATCGGACTGCTAATTTTCAAGTAATTGAAATTTGAAAGTCTATTCCATCATGCCAGTTTGGATTTGAAAGCAAAAATTCCACCACTCACAATTAATAATATCACCCAAAGAATGCAATAAGAAAAAAGTCATCAGCCCTATTCCTACGGAAATCTTTTAATAGTGTCTGTCATAACGTTCTTTTATTTAGACCATTTATCTATATTGCCCAATGTACCTCGAAAATAATTTCTTAATTTATTTCAGGGAGAATTCTCCAGGTCCTAGTGAAAAATGATATTTCACACCCCCACAAGGTCTGCTAAAGGTTCACCCCTCTCTTCATTGCTGTATAATTGCCATGACACATTACAACAAAGAAACAGAGCATCATATCAAACAGCAAGCTCATATACTAGAGGACTGCGGATTATACAACTTTGATTACACATGGGTACCACATTCAACAAATGTATGCAGCAATTAAAAGAACTATCAGATGTCACTGTAGCATGGATGAGACGCTGGAGAACGCAACACAATCCAAAAAAATCAAAATGTATAATATTTTACAAGATCAAGTCTAACTCCAAAAATATTGTACTTGGAAATAACACAATTACACCTACGAATGTGCAAGTACTTGGGTATACAACTGGACAGTAAGCTGAGTTTTTGAGGCTCTCATCAAAACACAAAAGATGACAGCTATAACTCAAGCAGATTACTTTAGAATACTCACATATAAAAACTTAGGAATCTGCAGCAAAACATCAAGCACAACCTTCAAAATGATCTGTAGGCTATTATCAGAGTATAGACATACAGTACCATATTCCTGAATAACCCTAAAACAACAAAGAAGAATATTGAGATAGCAGAAAGCAGAAATTTCACTAACTCTGTTACCAATAAACGGTTTGAATTTTCGGGCATCTGACTTCAACCGACTCAAACCTGTTGTTGTATATTTCACTCTGTACAAGGATATGACATAGATTATAGTGATTGTCATTGTGATTGTATGTAATATATCCTGTCAGACAAATAAAGCATCATTTTTCAGTAGTTGATCTGCTATAAATTCGAACACAGTATAGGAACTATACAGTAGTAACACTTGGAGGATTTTCCATTTGTCGGACACGCGCATTCCTTCTAGCGCAGCTTAGAGAAATTGAACCATATCATAGAAATCGTCGATTTGCACGTGAACCTAACCTTAGTGTCAAGTTATTCACTCATTTTACCTTGTTATGTTACCAAGTAAACATTCGTTTGTTAATTTTGAATTTCCAAGATTTCAATTACTTATTGATTTATTCAAGATGGTGAATCAATGCAGCTTGTTTAATTGTCGAAACAACAGTATTAATTCAAAAAACAAGATTTCTATTGATTATATCGATATATTTGTGTGATAAAACGAGATTTCTATTGATATATTTTTAAGGTATATGTATAAACGAAGAATATATTCTCTCTTCTCATATGTTTTTCTTTAATTGTTTTTTCTCAAAAATTCTCTAACAAGTTAAAATACCTCCACTCAAGACCCTTCTCTTAAATTTTAGTAAGAAAACTAGGAGTAAACATGAGTGACAAAAACAACTAAGTTATTTGGCTAAGTCAATATTTATAACTGACCTCTAAAAAAGGAAAAGATTTTCAATTTAACTGATTTTTTTTGTTTTCTGTCCTCATTCCTTCGACGTATCTAAACCTATCTCGGAACTTTTTTTGGTAGGTATCAGCCAAGGTTAACCAAATTAAAAAAAATTACCTACGATATTCAGTTCTACTTCAGGTATTATTATATGACACCGACCCTAAAGCCTTAATTGTACGTAATAACATGTTAATTTTCAGTACTTTCTTCATGACAATATTTCTAAATCGGTTCTGCTTCTTTGTTGAAAAGCTTTTATGAGGAATTGGTATTTATAATATGGAATTATTATAAGAATGGAATTACTTGAAAAGAATTCATCAAATATTAGTTGCAAGCCAAATGTTAATAATAATAGTGTCATTGATTTATTGAAAAGTATTTTAGAGGAAAAAAATAAACAATTTGTAGGTATGAGATACGTCCTTATTTCTAGTGTCACTATAATAAATATACTAACCATTGGTACATGAAATTTAAAAATACTGAAAAAATGACTTCCAAAGCCACTCTCCTCATCTTAAGATATCTACGAAAATTCTAATATACTTTTGAATTCCCGCTCAAATGAATGAAGATCCTAATTGTGAAATTAATTATGCTAATACGAATAATGATGAAGTATCAGATAGAAATGTACGATCACGAATGGACTTGGCCAATTTATTATATGGACAATAGTTGTTTATAAATTATTTCAAATAAAGTCTTTATTATATATATTCTTAGTTTTCCTACCCCTAATATTTATCTGACTCAAATTGATAAACAATTGACAACATGAGTTTGATTTTAAGTTCTTCATCATAAGCCCCCCTTTCATTTTATTGTTTGGTGAAGTTTTCAGAATAGTATTTTATTAGTTACGATGAATTTTGAATAACTCTTAACATTATTATACTTGAAGTAAGATAGATCTATAGTCTGTGCAAACATTGTTTGTCCCGGATAACTAGAGGGAAATGTTGTCAACATAGTTAAAACATATAGTGTTTTCTGCTTCACCAGTGGAAGTGTGCAAATTAAATTAATTATGTGAAACTCATTGGCAGAATCCCTGTTCTGAATTTATATGTGCGAATATACTTATTGTATAAACCCGAAAGTAAAATTCATCAAGGAAAAAATATAAATTTGTTTTCAAAACATTATTTCAGACTATGAAACTGGCACCAAGGTTTTTAGCTAATACATAATACAAAATTTCCAATAAAAATATTTGTCATAGAGCCCACCTTTAAAATGTTTATGTTTTCAATGTAAACGTTAAAATCGTTCTTCTGCAATATTTTACTGAGAAAATTAACCAAAAAGGTGTAAAATTGTACCATCGTACGTACACCCTGTATATCCGATAAATGATAAATTAACTAAAATTTATTTTCGATAATATCAAATATACACTTCTCTCGATGCTTCAATTTGATACAACCGAAAACCGAATGACCCTGTATATCTCTATAAATATATTTTACGAAATCCTCGCTCTACTAAATTTTCAAGTATTATATTTCAATTTTTCACAAACAAAAAATGCTCTCGATAAAATGAACTGAAATTTTGTTCCAATCGGGAATTCGCGCATATCTCCCAGCGCAGGAGGAAGCCATTGGGCGCGTTCAGCAGACACAACAGTTGTGGAACAATTGTCAATATTCTATGATTTTTCTGCTGAACCAGTGTTGCCGAACACACCGATTTATCCATTGAACTAATTTTTAAACCTATTAATAGGACCAGCTATTTTATTTTATCTGGCAATCTGTTGAACAACTTTAAACAGCTATACAGGGCAGTCTTTTTCGTCATTGTTAGGTGATTCATACTCCGTAAAAAGTTCCCTATTCTTATAGAACATCAAGCATTCCTGGATGTACACTCCACTCAGGGTCAGGATTTTTGCTCTTCTAAAATACCCTCTGCATGACTCTCTGTATCCTATTCCTGCCATGATTTTAATGACCCGTTTTTGCACGACAAAGATTTGTTCATTGTCTCTGCTATTTCCATAAAAAAGTATCCCATAGCGGAAGACTGATTCGAAGTCAACATGGTATACCATTTTAATCGTTGTTTCATGTACATATCTCCTCAGAATACGTACCTATGCAGTAGCTTACCCTATTCAATTTCTCAATAGTCCTCTCAACATGGCAATTGCAGCTCAGACAGCAATCAAGAGTCATACCCAAAAATTTGGTGCTAGTAAAATACACTTTCAAGATAGAGCCTTTTATTATCACTAGGTTCATTTTGATCTTCGATAGTCTTCATAGATCTTTTTCTATGAGATCTAGGTAAGGAAGTCTTCTTTTTCAAATGTTCTGGAAAATTAATATATTGAGAGAATGGAACCTTCTCTGAGTTTTATCTATCCAAAATCATGCACAATATCACTGTCAATAAAATGTTTACTGCATAACGAAGTGAATTTTGATGGCTGGAAATTTTTTTTTTCATAGCTAACGACCACTGAGATCTCAATTTTGAATCACTGGGAAATCTGTAGAATTAGGTATGTAAGTACTGCATAATATATTTACGTATTATTTCTGCGAAAGTACTTACGAGAAAAAAGATATTCCACTACCTTTCTTGAACCTTTCCGTACAATTATAAACAGAACAGAATTTAACCATGATGAAAAATAAAAAATATGATCCTACTAATCTTAAATTGTTGCAAGGAACGATAATTAATTCAACTTAAACACTTCTTACGGAACAAAATATGTTCATCAGCAGTGATATTTAGCCACTCCAGGCAATGTTTTGCCCCTTTACAGCTGATTATTGTCCATCTCATTCACGTTACCGTTCTACTCTGTTATCTGTGCGTTACCGAGGATAAGCTAAAACGGACCAAATATTTGGACCCGAAGCTCATGAGTTACGGGTACTCCCAAAGATCCTAAATGAAAAGTAACTGTCATGCGCGAGAATGCCGAGAATTCCCTTCAAATACGATTTTGACGTTGATGTTATTTTGTTCCAAACAACAACAAAATTTACATTTTCTGTTGTTTCCCATTTTAATTGCGGAGTGGAATGAAACAGTATATATGTAGAATTTTCCAAAATTCGTCTTTAATTGAGCTTTCTTTGTAGATGAAATTTGGTATTATTATGTCAACAGCTACAAAAATATACAAAATCTTCTGCAGACCAATTTTTGAATATAAACACACTATACAGAACTGAACTAGTGTCAATAAGGGAAAGACTGCAAAAATTTCCAAGGAAACTTTTCTAAAGGCTACACAACATAGAACTAAAGTGACCATTGATGCGAATATGATAGAAGTTGTTTATTATTATTATATTTATTTGTAGGTTGATCAATTAATGTGATTTGATAATATGAAAGAGAAGTTTGTATGATGAGATTGAATTGAAAGTGCCCTTTTGTTACTATGAATAAGTATTCAAATTAAAGCTTCTTATAATTATTTTATGTGAATTGAGAAATTTATTGTTTGTAATAATGAATTGAACTTTAAGAAATTACATTAAAATATCTAGAAATGGATTTTCAAAAGTATGTACTACTAGCTTGTTTCATATCAAGATTAGTTTCACATTTCACCTTGATAATAATTTCAAACTTTAAATCAATGTGTTATGTGAAGGATCAGGGCAAGAAAAAGATTATTTCAGATTGTAGCATCCCTTATACTATTATATATAGATCATTCAGAAACCACTCATGAATCTCAAAAAAGATTTCTCTTGGGGTTTCAATACAGAAGGGTAATATCATTCAGTGATTATGGTTAAGTAAACACTCGGACAATAATAAGTAAATGATTGATAAAAAAATTGGAGGACCAATTTTGTCACTTGTATCATAATAAATATGAATTAAATATTTCTTTTTTTTTAATAAGAAATCCAAATTGTTAATTTTTAGGTTTTCTTGCACTCTATAATAATATACTGAATAATTTAACGATATTACTGGGCAGACGCTCCATTACTAAAAATGCTAATGGGGTAATTTTATTTTCAGATTAGGATATAATGCATATAATGGAAATATAATAAAATCTGTATCAAATTCTTTACAGCATAGAGTATTTGGCTGTTCAATACAGTTGAGAATACACTTTCATTGAGTTATGGGAAATGAAATCGTATAATCAATACAGGAAGTAGTTTATTGTAAGAAAATTTACAGTTGTTCAAAATTATATATAATTATATTATATTAATTATAATTGATTTCATTGATTCATGTAAAGGATGTATGTCATATTTTATTTTGATATTGACTGGTTCTTCTATCCACATTTGAACATTGTACGTCTCTTATATGTGCTGGTTCAGTTAGAATTTATTACCTCGATTTTTTTGTCAATCTCATTTCAATGTTCTAAATTATTTGCTATGAAGTTCTGGTAGTCTCTGCTAAAAATGAAAAAAGAATATGAATTTAGAGAAAAGTCATTTTCATAGAAGATGCATACTATTCATTTTTTTCTTGGAAAATAGATTTGCTTCTCAATTTTCACTTCTTAGATGTTAGTTCTTCTTGGCATTGACCCTATGTTTGGAAAATTTTCCATTGATAGTTGCAAATAATCTCCTCTTTCCTTCTGCATTGAGAGTCTTCAATTGTTTTACACATTGCACCAAATCCTAAAACAGTTGAAATAATGAATTATACAAAAACTTGAATTGAGCTTGCTTTAACTTACATTTTCTGTGTCATTGCTTATAGATGTGAAATTTTGTGAACTAGAAATGGTTTCATCTATAAAATGTCCCACATCTTCATTATAGTTAACTTGTTGATGGCTCATTAATTTCTAAATTGTTGTCGTCATCTTAAACAGAATTTATTCTTTGTCCGAACATAGTAACAGCATGCAAATGCTTGCACAATATAACTTTGATGCTATTAGTGGAACACTCACATTTATATTTGTGCAAACATATTTAATAATGACTACAATATCCTAAACCACAATCTGGATCACATGATGATATAAATTGTGTATTATAATATTTATCATCATATACAGACCTCCTCTATTATTAAGTCTTTCATTGTTTCTGCTTTTTTATGAGATTCTACAGAAATTTTTTGTTGATAGTTGTTGGAGTTAGGTCTTTCATTTCTCATAATTTTCATCCACATCTTTTAATCAACTATTTTTTCCAACAAATCTGATAGCTTGTCAACTCTAAAACAATGAATACTCGTAAATTGATAATTGCAAGAATAGAATTATGTATAATACCTTATTTTCTTTTCCTTCTATTTTATTAGATTTCGGATATTTATTCAAGCTCTCTATCGCCATATTTGTGTGAATACCTGCTCATATTCTTTAACAATAGGCCACATCATTATTCTCTGTTGGTTTTGAAAGTGATGACTTAAAAATATCCATGATTAGTTTCGTTAGAAACAATCTGCCAAATTCTGCTCACTTTTTCAGATAATTTAGGAATTTGGGTAAAATTTGTTCTTCCTCATTAACCAATATATTTGTATGAATTAAGCAATAAAATTGCTCTTCAACACTTTTTCACTTGAAAAATTCGAATATACCCAAATAGAGGCAAATGTATTGTCACTGTGTCTATTCATGACAGTTGACAAGTGTCAAGTAATGATTTTAGTTGCAGATCCTCGGGAACTCGAGGATTTACGACACAGCCGATTCACGAAGAAACCCGAATCATCGATCGGGTCCAAATATTTGGTCCGTTTTAGCACAGACTAACTAGTAATCTGTGGTTTTAGCTTATCCTGCGTTACCGTAAGTCTCTCTCTAGACTCCTTCCATGGTTTTATTAATTCTATGGATTTATCGGTATTTATCATAGACGTATCAGGATAATAAGTCTATGGTTATAGCCAATTCTATTCTCTTTTGAGATATGTAATCAAATTTGATGAGGCTACAAGGATAACTGGAGTGTGATTGATTTTTTTTTAATTTGAGATATTTCGTAAAAACATAAAATGTTGAATTGAAGAATTACCTTCAATATTTCGACCATGTGTTATATGATATTTTTTGTTGAAAATCACACGTGGGATCTTGCCTTGAAGTTTTGGAAATTTTAAAGTGGACCCCCTGATTGTAGTCCGTGTATAATAATAATTATCATTATCATGTTTCTAATAAAAAATACATGTTTTTGAGAAATGTCGATTTAAGTGAAATATATGGTAGCATCAAGGTAACTTAAAAGCTAGTTACAGCTTAGGCGATTTTTTTTACCATATATTTATTTTTGTATAAACTTATGAAATTAAATGTGAATATTCAATTAAAAGTATAGGATCCCGATATAAAACGACGTTGACCGAGATGCTTATTTGATAAAACGTATTTTATATTTAATTTAACATGTCAATAAATATATCACATATGGGTTGCCTAACAAATTTTAGTCCAGAGTAGGTTCAATAAATAATTAATTGTCGAATTTTAAAAAGTCAAATATTGCTGCGAGTGAATGTGTGCGACTGAAAGGTCCCAATCAATCATCTCATGCGATAGAAGAGGACACAGCATAGCAGCTGTTTGAAGTCCGTCCAGTGAAAGAAAGTAATGCGCATGCTATTGATGATATTTACAGGTTGCGATTACACGGCAGCATTTCATAATAAAGGAAAAGTAAAACCTTTTCAGCTATTTTCGAAAAATGAAAAATATCAAACAGTTTTTGCATCATTAACAGATGCTGCTGATATTTTCATTGATGAAAAAATGAAGACCGTTCAAAGAATTTACGGCTAGTATGTATGGTATCAGGAGCTGCACCAGTGTGAATGATGCGAGATATCGCATTTTTATGAAAAATTACTCTGCTAAAGAAGACAGCGAGCACTTCTTAAAAAAAATAAAATGCTTCGACTCCAACTCCATACCACCATGCTGGATATCATTAATTCAGAAAATTTCACGAACTATTTTTGTAAATTCCATGTGGCTTAATGCAACGGATCCAATAAGCGTGAAACTTCAGCCTGATAACTGCGGTTAGTAGGATTCATTGGGGATCATACACCTTTAAGGATAGAGATAGAAGACATAGAAGAACTGAAACGGAGAGTGATGATGACGAAGAAGATTCAGAAGTCGGAGATCATAGTTATATGTCCGATGACTCGGAACCTCAATAATTTAAAAAAAATTTTGTATTTATAATTTTTTATAGTAAACAGAAGTATTTTTTTAATTGTTGTTTTTTATTTTGTCGTCTAATAATAAAGATAAAATTTGCAAGATTAGTATTATATGTATATGTATGACTATTACCTTCTTTTTTAGTAAAGATGTATATATAATTTAGTGTCACATAAAAAATTAATTGATTAAAAAAAATTAAATAACTATTCCTCTATTTTAATAATTATCTACTCCAAAATGATGCACGCATACACGAGTCTATCCCTATCCTTTTCATTTAGTGTCACATAAAAAATATACACACATAAATAATTTATTGATTAGAAAAAGAATTAAATAACTATTAATCTATTTTGATAATTATCTACTCCAAAATGATGCACGCATATACGAGTCTATCGCTATCCTTTTCATTTCCAAGAACAAATAGCATGCGCACTCTCTTTCTTTCACTGGACGGACTTCAAACAGCTGCTATGCTGTGTCCTCTTCTATCGCATGAGATGGTTGATTGGGACCTCTCAGTCCCATACATTCACTCCCAGCAATATTTAACTTTTTAAAATTCGACAACCGGGATTCGGGACTGATTTTTCGCAGGCAACCCGATACCACCGTGTTCATAATAAAATAATCTTTAATTTTATTGATTTTGATTCAATAATCAGACCGTTGCGAAATGCTAGTATAGATTTACCTGTTTATACCTGGCTACCCGAGAGTTGTGACCGGAAAAAATAGGCAACCTAACGTTTGCACATACTTGATACTTTCGATTGGAATTTGAATTTATCTAATCAAACCGGTGAAATGTTTTAAAACAAATTTTTTTAAATTATTTATTAAACCTACTCTGGCCCAAAATTCGTTAGGCAACCCATATGTGATATATTTATTGACATGTTAAATTGAATATAAAATACGTTTTATCAAATAAGCATCTCGGTGAAGGTCGTTCTCTATCGGGATCTTAGACTATAAGCAACACTGTCTCATTAAAAAGAACGATTTCATTGGGGGATATTGGGATATGACAACTGACAAGAAGACATAGATACAAAAATGGCGTCGGCGTGACTATTTCCATCATAGCATATTAGGTCTATTTTCTATTTTGTGTTGTGTGGTTTTGTTTTCATATAAAAATAGAAAGCAAATAGCGGAAAATACTATTGATGACCAGCATAGAGAAAGGATTATTTGTCTATGATGACCAGTGGAAACGATACTGAAGGTATGTACATAAAAATTTTATAGGATATTCTGTATTATAATATGAAATGAACTACACAGCATTTAGTTCGCGAATTTCATGTTGTAAATGGTACGTCCGTACTTTTATAATTCATTTACAATATTGTGAATACTGATTTACAATATTGACATACGATTTAGATACTGTACGAAATTCGCGAATTATATGCTGAGTATTGAGTTGCAACAATTCATATTACAATAGAGACAATAATTATATGATCCTTTTCAACTTCTGAGTTGATTTTGTTTTCAATAACTGTATTGAAATCAAAATCAACTCAAGAGTTGAATTTAATTACAATTTTTATTAGCGTGTTTCTAATAAAAACATGTTTAAGAGAAATGTCGGTTTTAGGGGAATATTTGGTAACATCTAGGGGATTTTCAACAAAGCTACAATGTCATGTGGTCACTATGTCTTGGAACGATTTCATTGGGGGAATTCATATCATGTGACATTGACATAACAATGGCGTCGGCGTGACTAGTTATCTACCATGGTTTTGTATATACTTGTTTTAAATATGAAAATGGAGAGCAAATGGTGGAAAAGTCTATTGTTGACCATCAGAAACGATATTATGAAAGGTATGTACGAAAGAAATTTGATAGAGTATTCTGTTTTGTTATACACAGTATTTAGTTCGCGAATTTCATGCAGTGAATGGTGTATTTTCAGAATTCATTTTAAATATTGTAAATACTGTTTTATAAATTTGACGTACAATTTTTTGCATGAAATTCGCGTAGTAAGTGCTGCGTAATAGGTTGTAATAATTCACAATACAATACGGACAATAATTATAAGATCCTTTCCAACTTCTGATTTGATTTTGATTTCATTAACTCTATTGGAAATAAAATCAACTCGAAAGTTGGATAGGACCATTCAATTATGATTATTATAAGCAGTTATTTATTAATCTAGGGCGTTTTCAATAAAGCAACAAGACAACCCTGTCTTGAAACAATTTTATTGGGGAATTCATATCATGTGACATAACATAATGGCACACGCACAGATTACTGTTAGTCTGTGATAATGGCGTCCATTTTCTAATGTCGGACTAGTCTTGATTGTGGTTTCTGAGTTTATCAATAATCGAATGCTCATGCCATCATTGTAAATAATATCACTCATATACCTCTTTACATTTCTGGGGTCTCCAGATATTTATTCGTTATTATTGAATCTGGATCGTTATGGCTGTTAGCCTTTCGGAAACTACGACCAAATTTACCATTCGTTCTTAACCCTACGTATTTATTTAAACTCAAGGAGATATCCAGTGAATTATGATTTAAGTCGATATTCTGTTCAAATTGATCTACTTTCCTCATAATTTTCATAAGATGTAGTTGCATTATCTGAAAATAAGCATGAAAAGGCTCTATCTATTCTTGTATAATTTGAGTAGAATTTAATTATATATTTTTCCTTAGGTAACTGAACATACTTCGATGGATGTTATTATCGGGTGTTATAATTGGATGAAGGAATGTGATGGGATATTACAAAAAATACCTAGATAGGTCTTGCAATATACAGAGAATAAGTCTGGTCGAACCTGAGGAGGTAGCTGTTAAATACCAACAATTATTTATTTTACACCCATGTGGTGAGTACTAAAACTCTTTATTCAATGTTAGTGTTACATATGTCTGAATTTCCATTCTCATCTGGTAGAATTTCTATGAAACAATGATATCTTAATTGATTGAGTTGAACCATCTTTCGTTATAATTTTACATGATCTTTTGATCTCTGAATTAAGATCTTAAAATTTTTCCAGAAATCGTACTTGACTTTCTGAAGGTACTGTTTTCAACAAGTGACTTTTTCATCATAATAACGTTTTTGTCTAGACCTTTTCATTTGTGTATTATAATTTTTAGATTCAACTACTAATGGTTTTAGTTGTCTATCATAATAATCTCTGATTCCATCAACTGGGTTGGTAAAAACCATTTTCTAACTATGTATTTGTATCCATCAGTAAAACTAATTCAATTCTCTTTTCATCATTATTAAGTAATAATTCTCCATCTCCATCAGAGGCCAATATCTCAGGTATTCACCATCTCGCAACAGATCTTTAAGACAACCTATCTCTGTATCAAATGTGCATCAACATCTAAGCAAATTAATTCCACTCACTCATATATAATCACTCAGTATTATAAACTACATATACAGGGTGAGTCTTTGACTTGTACATATATTTTAACCGAAGATTCTTGAGGTCAAAAGAAACACTTTTTTCATTTACCATTCTTTCCGATTCGGCCCTGTTAAAAAGATATGGCCACTTTAAATTTTCATAATGAGCTAATTCACCCCTGGTAACCGGAACACCGAAGTTTTCGCAATTATAAGATATACAATTTGAAACTTGGAAATAAGCTACTAAATTGGAAAAACCATCATAAACTCACTTTTAACATTCCATTTGTTGAGAAAGTAGTATTTATAATACAATAAATGAGTTATTCCAATTTCACTGACGATAAAGATTAAATATTTTTCTCTTGATTTTCTATTTCATTTGCGATAATCATAACGAATTGAGCTCACTACAACCCATATTAGCTTAGCTTTGATATTCATAATTCATATCCATTCATTTATTATATCGCATTTATAATATATCGTTGTTTATTTCAATATCGTAGAAGAATTGCAATTTAACCTTACATTCTCAAATAAATAATATTCATCTGTGACAGTTCTAACACAGACTAGTAGTCTGTGGTTTTAAGTTTGAACCTCAAATTTCGAGTGTTGCAAATTTAAACACAGCAGTTCGAATAATCTATGTTCTAACTTCTAACCTAAAATCTAAAATATTCATTTACAGTTTACACTGTTATTGTCTTATGATATTTGCATAAAATGAAAATCATCGAAGATTTGAAGAAACCCAACAGAATATTGAAGTTCCATACATATTTTCAAGAAATTTAAAAACAATTTCCAAAATAATTGTGTGGATACAAAATAAATAAGTGTGCATTCTGATAGAAAGTAATTCCTTTATGAAATGAAGCATTTGATTTGTTCCAACTATCTCATAAAAATAAAAATAATGATCTGCTTCAATATTTTTGGAGCCATCAGTGTGAAAATATGGAAATGAAGTTTTATGGCTCTGTAATCAATGGAAAATGTTAGACTCCACTTGTAATCAAATTTGTTCTATAATATGTACCTACATTATAGTCAACTCTACTACTTGATTCTTCTTGATTTTGCCATTGAAAATAAATGAGAAGTATTCAATATAAATATCCACAGTTGAATATCCTGTTTCTTTCAACTCACCTATTTGTTTTCATATTAAAACAATTATGGCACTCTTGGAAGTATGTCAATCATATGCTCTAGGATGAATTTATGGAATAGCAAAAGAATAAAAGTATTTATTCTCAATCACATGAAAATTTGTCTAGTATGTACTTAGTGGTATGTTTCGATGTGGGTTTGAATGACCCTCGAAGAATACAGTATTGTTCGATAGCAGCAGTCTTTAGTGGGTTATTGACTGTTGTCATTATAATGGGAGTATTTTGTGAAAACTTTTTTAAACATGGGCTTTATGGGAAATCTGGACTTTTCAAAATAGGATGTTGATTTTAATGAAGTATCTATTTATTATAAGAGCTGTGTCAAAGCTCAGTAATTTGTAATCAAATAGAAGAGTTGAGGTGAGCTTATTCAAATAACTTCATTTTCAAACCAAGTTGGCTAGTACTTCAATTCTAAAATCTGAGACATGACATCATAGTAAATATTCATTTCTGTGGTTTTTTTTCCACAACAGAACAGAGTTGCATTTAGCCAAAGTACCCAATTTTTCGAATTTCACAGATAATTTTTTTTTTTTAAGATCAACTTACTCGAAAACGGCGCTTTGTAGGAGAAAATATGAAGAATACTTTTATTTTCCAAATTAGCCAAATATTGTTCAATGAACGTTCAAATTACTTTTAAGAGTTGGGTTCTTCGAATTTCTGGTATTTTTATGTGATGTAATGTTCATAATGAAGAAACTGAAAGATGTGTAGGGAATCTTGTGTTCGGAGAAGATGTATCACATCGAGGAATAGCTATATTTCAAAAATCATTTCCTTCAATAGAACCATTTAAGAGATATAGCTGAAAATCACATTTTTTTATCGATTTTCAACAGCCTGTATCTTTGTAACCGGGCCGAATCGGAAAAAACTATAAAGGAAAAAAGTGTTTCTTTTGACCTCAGGAATCTTCGGTTGAAATATATGTACAAGTCAAAGACTCACCCTGTATATGGATCCTAAATACAAATGATCACATCCTATCTCATTCCAAGAAATATTTGTAATTTCATACAATATTAGTTCTTTTTTTTTTAATGGAAACTATAATTGAGACAAATCTTACACAAGAAAGTAGTCTATTCGCTATTTCTTCACACATATTAGTCCTAAAAAATTTTGTCTTGCTCTATTTTTGCACTTTATGATTCCAAAATGACCATAATAAATTTTTTGAATTACTTCTGATCTTATATTGAAAGGAAAGCCTATTTGATTTCCATAAAGAATTTAGGCCTTGATACAAGCAATGGAATATTTGTTCAGGGGTCAGAAATAAATAAATAAAAGGAATGAGTCATTACTCAACATCAATTTCAAATTTAAAATAGGGTTTAATTAAGATGCATAGAATCCCTGGTGTGTGTACTGATTCGATTTTGTTTCAGACTTTTTGAGATATCCACCTGTTGCTTTGGTGTTCTTCTTCGCCAGAGTTCTGTAAGGTGGCGCTCTTCAAAAATTTTCGAATTCCCGCTGTCTGCCTGGCGCCTTCTGAAAATGATATACTGATTCTAGACTTTACAAACTTTCACAATAAATTACATTTCAGTTTCTATCGAATTTTCAATCAAATGAATGGAATATAATGACAGAGTATAGAAGATTGTTACAAGCATAGAATATAAAATATTGTTATTGTTCATCTGAAACAGAAGCGATCCCTCGAAATCAAGTAGGTATAAATCTGAAAAATCTCCTGCTTTGTATGAAAGTTTTACAGGTATCAGTAGACACACCAGGTTTTCTATGCATATTAAGTTTAATAATATCTGGTTGATTGATTAGTATTTTCACAATTGTTTTTAATTACACATGCATCTCATTCATTTTCAAATTTTTACTTATACCATTATGACAGACAGCACATGATAAATCATTGGATATACACAGATCCTTGCCAGTTTGTAAACAAGTTTGAAACTATTCTCCGTAACCTAACTGGATATGCTGCTAGCGGTTTTTTGAAAATTACTAATAATGGTCTGTGATCTGTTTCAACAACAAACAGTCTACCGTAAACATACTCGTAAAATTTATTGACCTCCATTAGAGACCAATATCGCAGGTATTCCCCATTTTGCTAACAGATATTTAAGACAACTTATCACTGTATCGGAACCAGCATTAATATCTAAGTGAATTCCACCCTTTCAGTATAATAATCTACTATCAGCAAACTTCATATATCACATCCTATTTTATAACAAGAAATATTTGGAATTTCATGCAATAACAGCTCTTCGCAACAACATTTTTCAACAATTTAAGGTCAGCATATTTTTCTTTTAATAAGTATTTTTCGACAGTTGTTATTACACATACATCTTATTCATTTTTAAATTATACCCATCAACATTATGACATACAGCACAAAATAAACAGGCCCTTGTCAGTTTGTAAAAAGTTTGAGATCAAATTTTTGTAGTTGTAGAACCATTCACTTTAACCTAACTGGACATGTTCCATCATGTTTTTACTCACATCAACCAAACTCGCAACTGGTTTTAATTATATATTTTTCCTCAGGTAACCATGAACTTTATGGATCTGATTTTCGTTGGATGTTACCATCTGGTGTAGTAATTGGTCATAGGAATCTAATATGGGATATTATAAAAACAAAAAAAACCATACAATGGTCTTGCACTCTACAGAAGATAAGTCTGGATGCAATCAGATCAAAAGAAGGCTGCTGTTGAATAAATACCCACAAATATTCATTTTCTGATCATTTGGTGAGTATTGAAACTCTATACAATATGAGTCTGAATTTCCATCCTCGTCTGGTAGAATTTCGATTAATCTATCGATTTCTTAATAGATGTGAACCATATTTCGTTTTAATGTTATATAATTATGAACGATCTCTTCTCTTTTTCTGAAATCTCACCTGACTATCTTAAGGTATTGCTTTCAACCAGGAACTTTTTTCATCATAATAACGTTTTTGTTTTTGTCTAGACCTTATCATTGGTATCATTATAAATTTTATAAACAACAACTGAAAGTTTCAATTTACTATCGTAATGAGGAAGAATATCTAAAATTCCTTGACATATTCCATTGGGTCGCTAGGTGGTATCATTTCTTTTTTATTGGAAACTCAATACTTGGGAAAAATTCTACAATAAAGAACTCTATTCACTATTTGTTTACACATACAGTGGCATCGTTAACTCGAAATCCTCGATAACTCGAATTATTTTCAATTCCCTTGGAAAAACCTGTTTCATCTGAAAAATATCCATGCATAACTGGAAATGATTTTACGGATATGTTTTACCATTTTTACTTTTATAAGCGAAAACACACAAAAATTACCTCTATAACTCTAAGTCATCAGTACCTAGTTAACTCCAAACCTCTGATCTCATTATGGAAGGAATACATGTTTGATTTTCCTTGAGCAATAAGCCATTACAATTAACAATTTTATATCCAAATTTAAAGTAGGGTGTAATATCTGGTAATTACATTCACAACAAATTTTTCAACAAACTTCTTCTTTCATTCTTATCATTTCTAATTATTCGAGGTGTTTCCATTGTAAAGACTTGTATTATTTTGTATCAAGTAGTAGATTTCATTTTTTACAGATTTCAGATGAGACATAAATTTGTTCTTGAATTGTAAAGAGGTTGTTTTAAGAACAGAATGAAATATAGTTGAATTTAGTTTTATAGAGTCCAATGTATATCTTATGAAACCTTCTACATGATACAAAATAATAAAAGTCCTTACTTTGGAAAACCAAATATTTTTTTGTTAGTCATTTCACAATTGTTCTCTGTCTAATTCAGAGAGTGAAACAGAAGCTTACTTTATTGATAATATCAATCAGCTAGTTGTGGACATTTTCATATTACAATACTAATTTGCTAATTTCTGTTTGATGAATGATGTTATTTTATATATTTATTCCTGACCCTTAAATAGCAAAAAACTTGTATCAGAGCCTACATGTACATGATTATTATTATTATTAACTTCTTTATTCTTGACCTCTAATACAGTACAAGTACTGGTGACAAGGCCTATTTAACAATATACAAAAAAATAATACTATATAATATTCAAAACAACAACAAAGTTAAACTAAACAAAATAAATCTTTCAGGTACAACTTAAGCTTAATATTAAAGTTTTTTTTAGTTCTTATATACTTTATTTCTGGTGGTATTTGGTTAAATGCTGCTTTTGCTCGGTAAATTGGGGAGATATCTCTCATATACAACAATATTTCTTAAATATAATTCAAATCAGTCTTGTAAAAAAAAAAACAATAATTCCCCATATATAAAGAAACTAATTAAGTTCAAGAAACTCCTTGAGGTCATGGCACATTTTTTCAATATTTCCACTGCATGTTATTTCCACAGGAACAGAAATGAAAACATCAACAGCCCGAAACATTGGAGAATTATGTCCGATACATGTTCTTGCATAGTTTTTCCTCATATCATTTTTACTTCGGACGTTATAATCTTGCTTTTCATTAACTATGCATAAAGTGACTTATGTTCTCAATAAATTATTCTTCATTTTGTAAACTAACTAAACTTGACTAATTAAAGACATTAAGTGGAAGTGCTGGCATTTTTGTCTCTATGGTGTCGGTTGCACCATAAGGTTTTTGTGGTTCTGGTCTTTGATTCATTTTTTTTTTCAGTTTTTGAAGTCTTCCCTGTATTGGCTCTACTTCTGTAGTCTGATATAGGAGTTGATTTGAAGGATTGTTGGAATGTCTCCATTTGGTGATTTTTCTTAGACAAGTTTCTTTTCTTATCTCAAAATTCTTGATTGTTGTTTTAGGGTTATTTAGGAATGCTGCCCATACTCTGATAATGGCCTGCAGATCATTTTGTAGATTGTGCTTGCTGGTTTGCTGCTGATTAATAACTTTTTATGTGAGCGATCTAAAGTAACCCACTCGGGTAATAGTTGTCTTCTTTTGTAGCTTGATGTGAGTTTTAAAATTCATCTTGATGTCCACTTGTACACTTGATAATTGCACCTTTCTGTAGGTGTAATTGTGTTATTTCCAAGTACATATAATAGTTTGAGATCTTGTGTTGAAATATTACTAATTTTGATTTTATTAGATTGGGTTGCATACTCTAACGTCTCATCAATGCTACATTCTTGTAATTGCTACATACATTTGTTGAATGTGGTACTTTGTGAAAGCAAATTTGTAGCATATATAAGCTGCCTTGTTCTAACTATTCATGTCTTGGCAATTATACAGCAATGGAGCAAGTGGTGAACTTTGTTGCGGACCTTGTGGTGTGAATGGTTCCGAAATTTTTTCTTTTACTTCTTTTTTCTTCTGGACGCAAGATATGGACTTGTAACCTCATTATGAGCCTCATTATGATTTGAATTTTTTTATAGAGATTCAATTTTTCCTATATTTCGAGTTCTAATTTTGTTAAACTATGAGAGGTTTATATTTTCAACAAAAAATTTGATAATTTTCTCGAGACTGCCACTTCTTCTGGACATAAGCCTACGCACTTGAAACTTCACTATGGTCTAGATTAGAACTCGATCTCCGAAAATTTCTATATCGAAAAATTATACTAGATTTTTCCATACATCTTAAAATTTTTTTTAACGAAAAATTAAAAATTCCTATATGGGAATCCAATAGAATTCTATCAATTGATTCGATAGCGTAGATTACCAAAAAGATCTCACAGTTGTGCGATTTGTCCATCATTCTAAAATCGATCATTTTCTCGAGGTCAACACCTCTCCTAGCAGCATGATACGGCCTTGAAACTTATGTTTTAGATCCGAGCTTGATCTCTAAAAAACGTTTCTATTTGCCGATTTTACTAATTTTTCTCAAAATTTCAAAATGGCAGAAAACTTGCAATGCAATACACTGAAATCTTATCACTACTTATATAGAAGTTTGAGAATGATTTATTTAGGTAATTTTGAGTCAATCTCAAGTAAGAATTAATTTTCAAGGAAAATAATGAATGTAAGTTTGAGTATTCTTGCCAAACTTAATCATAACACAAGTCATGAGTGAGATGTCATATTTTATTTAATCTAGTTTTAAAATATCGACATTTGTATCGATTCAGGTTTGTAGTTTTTGTTATAGTAATTAATTGTTCAATATTGTAAATACTTCTTCCGTTACAGTTATTAAAACTACATCGATTCATATTTGTTTGAATTTGGATATCATCTCCAAAGATAGCCCCTCATTATAAGTCCCTGAATTCGGGACTTATAAATCGATACAAATGTCGATAGTTTAAAACTAGATTAAATAAAAAATGACATCTCACTCATGACTTGTGTCATGATTAAGTTTGGCAAGAACACTCAAACTATGGCCATTGAGGGTAGTCAATATTACATAAAACCCTAATTCATTTAAATTAAGGGTATTTGTGTGATTTATTCGAAATATAGAAACTTATCTATACTTATATCTGAAGATACTATTTATTCATATGAGGGTACATAGCAAATAATTGATTCAACTTTTGTCTTCAGGTAAATATGTGAAAATAATAGTCGAGCTTCGAATAATTCACAATGAAGAAAAAGTTCACAGTTTATCTCAAGACATGGCTGGACTGTTGGAAAAAGACTCGAAAGAAAAGGACACAATAGCAAAATGTGAGATGGAAATGGCTGCGAAAAATTGTGGAAAGCTTTCTGTTATAGAAAGATATTAAGTTACGTTTGCAACCAACCATACAGTTAGGTAAATGATGTGTAATCGTTCTTTCTATGAGCATGCGCATTGTACAGCAGCATGATAGTCGAGCATGTGAATGTTCTAAGATAGATATCGATGTATGATGGCTGACGAATAAAGATTTACGTTGTCTACAAGATTATTCATTTTCCTACACTATTATAAAAATTACAACAGTTAATTATAACAGTGAATTACAACACTTTCCTCTATTACTGTGAAGAATCCGAAGAAATTAAAGGTCACATTCATACAGGTGAAATAATTTATCAAATAGAAACAGAGTGTAGCAATTTTTTATTAGTTGAATTAGTAGGCTCTGGAACAGGAATTTTCTCACTGTTAGTATTTCTCAAGTCTTGCAACCATTTGAGTCATTCTTCGTTTACTAAAAGTTCTAATTCATCATTTAATTCAAAACTCATTTTCCAAATGTCTTAAAAAAATTCTTGCTCTGATAGCATAGTGGTAAAGAAACCCAAGAGGGTAACAAATTGACTATCAATTGATTATCAACATTTTTCTTTAGTAGTTGTTGCTTTCTCTTCTAAAATTTCCTCAATTTCCTTGGATGGACTTTGCTCAATAACAATCTCCTTTCTTTAAGGTCCCATATATTATATGGAAACCATCTCTCTTGTGAACCTCTTGGACCCTAGTTATCAAATCTAATACCTAATCCACAGAACGATCACTGTCTAAATAGTGATCCATATAATATTGTTCCATAATTACCTTTGCTGTCACAAGATTAATTAAATTAAATTAATAATAATATGATTTATTCTGTAAGCTACAGGGTATAAACATATAATCACAGAGGCGTGAGCCTGTACGTGACAGTATGTTCATGATTATCATTTTGTCCTTTGATAGTGGTGTGAATCATTCTCTTCATTAACTGTTGAATTTGTCAAACGCATTCTCAGAGGATCAGTTGAACCTGTAGTTCCCAAAAATTAGGTTAACTCTTTATATTTTTATATGTTTATAATGGACCTTTCATGTTGGAACTTCGTTTTTAGGCTCTTTCAAAATTATAGGATCTATGCGCAATAAAACTTTTTCTCTTTTTTTTGCATGATATCTCATTTTTTCTGTCAGAAATTGGTGCTGCGGGGAATATTCTGATTTAGTAAGCCTCAATGGAATTTATTACAACCATCTTTGTCAGAACTTCTTTCTATCTACAATATCTGATCCGATGATTGTTATGCAAGCAACAGAAACAAATTTTATTTCCTTGTACCTATTCTCATCTGCAGTCTGAATCCAGCTGCTGGAAGTTACTGCAAGTAGATGTCCAATGGTAGTTCATTTCAAAGTACATGCAATTGAATTTACTAGTATGGTTCTACTCACTGGTGGCACATATTTTTCTTTCTTCTAAGATCGGTATCAGTATTTTGCTATCGCACCAAACCACAGAAATCAGAAATATAGATGTTATCAGTTTTAACATTTAGTTCACTCACTTTTTTGTTCTATTCAAATTTCAATGTTGTCGACAACTTGGAAACTAAGCTCAGTTAGCTGTGGATTGACAAATGATGTTGTTTTAAACAAATTCTGAACTGCTATAAGAGATCAATTATTGGTAGTTCCTTAAGAATGGATCACCTTCTTAAGAACTTGCTATTTTATCATCTTGAAAGAAGGTTGAAGGTTATGAATGATTTTTTTCAAGTCTTTATTACAATAAGAGAAACGTTGATTTTTGAATATTAGAAAAATAACAGACGTTTGTATGAAACTGAAAGTATCGACACATACCCCAAATTAAATTAAAAGAGTAGTCCACAAAAATTTTTTCTATTGATATTTAAACCATAGTGAACAAATGTGAAAAATAACAAACATAAAATACAAAAATATGTTAATATGATAAAAAAAATATCTTAAGATATCCAAGAATATTTCTTACCATGTATAGTGCCTATTTGATTCGATGGAATATGGAAGTTGTTAAATAAACTCAAATCACACTTGTGAAGTTGAGAAAGATAGGAAACTCATATTGGGTTTTTTGTTATTATGTGAATAGTAGACTTTAAGATGAAATCTCTGTTTTCAGAGCAATACTTCAAGTTTGTTAAATAAACTCAAATCACACTTGTAAAATTGACGTAGGTAGGAAACTCATATTGGGTTTTTGTTATTATGTGAATAGACTTTATTGAAACAAAATAGATTGAGAAAGAATCGAAAATACAAATTAATTATTAAATGGAAATTAAATAAAATATATAATTATTAGAAAATGAAATGTACAATTATTAGAAAATGAAATGTACAATTATTAGAAAATGAAATATACAATTATTAGAAAATGAAATATACAATTATAAGAAAATGAAATATACAATTATTAGAAACAAACTCAATTTCAAACGCCATATGAAGGTACAGAAAAATGCAGCCATCACACGAGCCGGACACTTCAGATCACTCACGTACAAGAACTTAGGAATCAACATCAAAACAGCCAGTTCAATTTACAAGATGATATGCAGACCGTTACTGGACTATGGTAGCAAATAATCCATAAAACATACCGTGTAAAATTTAAAATCCGGATTATAATTCCGGTGCATCGCTTCCTCACAGCTTTCGACGATGTCGTTCGCCAACGTACGTTTATCTCGGACGAAGGCATCGACTCGTCGCCAAACGGTGGGCGCGTCTTCAGCAAATAACTGAATTCACGATGGCACTTGAAGCCGTAATTCTCCTTCATCATCGTCAACACCTTGTAATTGTAACAAGGTTTCGTCGTACCATCGTATCTTATACGTGTAGTGTCAGCCAGATTGAAAGCGACCAGGGATCTGAAATATGAAGAGAAAATAAGTGACGGTTAACGAAGAAACAGACAGACAGACAAACAAATAGCTAGGAAATCAATTTGGTGAAATCTCGTAGAGAATGTAATTTTTTTCAATCCAGCCAACAATCTCACGGGGCCGGAGGGGAATAGAGGCCCTGGGTGGGTAATATATAACAAGAATAGTGATCTGTCATTAAAAGTGAAACGTGAAAACTGACGAAAATTCAAGGAAAAGTGTATTATTTTTATTATTAGATATCTTTTGGTTGTTGTCGAAAAAGTTAATTTTCTACGCAGTAAATTAAAATCGAGATGAACCGTGAAAATTCTAGAAAGAAAGTAGATTTCAGAAATATATTAAAATTACACGAATGTAATTAAAAATATTCGATTAATATCGAATAGAAATAATAGAAAAGTAGGATCAAATCGCATAATGAAATTGTTTAAAGTGTTTTGTAATAAATGGGGGTTATTTTCTTTAAATGTTAGATTGAATTTTCAGAATTGTTAAAATAGTCTTTTATTCGATTTGATTGTGCAGAGGAAAATCGAATAAGAGTTCTATTTTTGCATTATTATTGTTGTTATTTTTGATAAAACCTTCTATTTTTTCAGAGAAACGCAATTGCGTCTTGATTCGATCGAAAAAGAACTTATTTTATACATACATTGCAGGCGGAATGAAAGCCGTGGAAAAATTAATACACACACTTTCAACACTCGAGAGTGGAAATAATAGGTCACTAAGAAAGAAACTTGCGAAAAACTCGAAAACTTGGTAGAACACCGGAAAAATGGAAAAATAGCTAACTGATCAATAGACTTGGAGACTAAGATCTGATTATTATTTGGAAATGTTGTCGCATCGTGGCTTGTTTATATTTCTTTTCTTTATACACATGTTAAAAAAATTATCGTATCGGGTCTATCGATGAGATGCTTTATTGATTATATAAGGTGATAGCAATAGAGCAATATGGAGTGAAAATATAGCTCCCTTTTCTTAAATCTTACACAACTGCTCTCTTCGACATTTCCTAATATAAATAAATTTCTCTCTTTGTTAAATGACTCTTTTCCTTGATATTGATTCAATTTGAAATGCCTGATCTTTTCTTCACAAAAAGGGAAACAGTATCAGTAGTATTCGGTTGGTTATTTCTGATATCTGAACTTGAATCTGTTGAACTAGTACTCGGCACACAATTAATTGAATTATTCTGATCTGAAAGCAGTGCATAATATCATACACAGTATCTTAGACTGGCACCTTTGGATGATAGCTATATTTGACTTGCTTGCGCATCCCCAAATTTCAATTCCGTACGTCCAAATTGGAGTTATAATTGTTTTATAAAAAAGAATTTCATTTTCTAGGACAATACTGACTCTCTCCACATAACATTGATTTGTGTTTGTTACATTTTTGAGTGGTGCGACTCGTTTTGTTGGCTTTCTTTTTGACTTGATTGGTTTCCATATAGAGCTGTCATACCTATTCAAGCCAGCTACATATTCGGCCAATGAGTTTTCTGGAGTTCATACATTTAATTTGAATTGATTTTGGAAATATTTTATGCAGACTTTAAAATTGAAGAATTAGTAGTATTTTTGTTATTTGTTCACTAACAAGCTCTCTGGATTATTTAGAATTTTGTTAAAAACATTTTAACTCAATTCGATTTTTCTGAATGAAACCCCCAGTATAATCTGTAAAAAATGACTCATGAACCAGAATCTTTTTCCTTTCAACATATGGACAAAAGGTGTAAAAAAAGCCACTTTTCTAATAGTTTTTGAAATTCTTTACTTCATTATTAATTATTCTCATTATTACTTTACCCAAACTTGTCTTTCAAGAAAAGTTTTTGAAAAAATTTAAATCTTTAACTGATTTTGTTCCCAGAAGAAGCCTTTCAATGATGAACATAGTGAATAATGGGGGTTATAGTGGAAAGTATCAAGGCAAATATGATCAAAAATGTTTTAGTCATCATTGAAAATAAAATAATAATACTGTTTATTGATGGATTCTTTCGAAATGAAAACAAAATTTAAAAATTTATAACTAAACTTATCTACACCTAGGTCAAAGTTTTTTTTTATACATATTTTCATTTCAATACTAGAGACCTGTATATCTCCTCTACACATTAATTTCAGAATAGCTTTCCAAGAACCCAATCACCATATGAAAAATTTGTTGGGGGGCATTGTCATGCTTGAGCAGAACCAAAAACAATAAAATCTCCCTTCAAGAACTGAATAGAAAAGACATAAGGAATTTGTCTCTCTGTATCAATATATTAATATTTGCAATTTGATAACACCATTTGAGCTTCTTTTTTCATTTGTTTGTGATTACATTTGCTTTCAATACTACAAGTGCATGTTGATTTTTAGGTACTTACTATGCTTTAGAAATTAATATGTATCCTCTCATTTGCATGATGGGCTTCCAATAAGGGGTATAATTTTCAAAACCTAATAAAATAACCCCTCTAATTCTATTATACTGAATACAGTGAATACTTACATGAATGATGGTTTGGAACCCTTCAAAAATTACAGAGCACCAATGGACTGAATGGGAAAATGCTTTGAGCAAATAAATGCACCCACAGGTAGATATTTCCCCACAGAATCTATCCATTGCTTCCGCCTGTTCTCATCCTAGAAATTATAGATTTTCATCAGCTACCATGGAAAAAATAAAATATTCCATTGAAAACAAGTGAAGATGAACGTGCATAACATTTTGTTTGCTTGTATTCTCACATTTACTATCCAATGATCGGTTTAAGATATCAGACACTGGATTGAAAACATACTGGAATATTTATCCATATCTGTGTGTTAGTAGAGATGGGATTTCAAAAATTCTTCATTTATTCAATAAGTAAACTTCAGCTTGAATATAACTTAATGTGTTGGAAGTGTTCCACGACATTTCTTCTTGTTTGTTATTCATATTAGATTTATATTTCTCTTTTGGTAAATTCTTTCAACAATCCATAATATTTGGTAAGATTTAAATACTTATAACCCTCATAGATCTGATATCCGTAATATATTAGGTCTATGGTAACCCTATTAGAATGATCGACATTGGACAATGGACAAGGACTATTCAAAATATGAGTTGTATTATGGTTTAGGTTGATGCTAATGAGTGTAATTATCACTACAGGATGAAAGTTTTTCACCTACCCAATATCACCTCCACTGTAAGTTATGGATCGCCTCCGTTGGATAAACTATGCTAGTCGGGTTGCACTGATCCGAGGTCAAAAGAAGAACCTGTTGAAGAGAAAAATGGTTATGTTAGATATATGGTTCAATAATGAATGTTTGAGAAGAGGTCTGACCCCCAGATACATTTCTCTGTTTACAAGAATTAATTCCCGCTAAAAGTATTTGGTGGAGTTTGACTGAAAGTTTTTTCACCTACCCAATATCACCTCCACTGTAAGTTATGGATCGCCTCCGTTGGATATACTACAGGATAATTTGTATTTACCTTCGGAACTGAATAAACATGAATCTCCATCTTTGCACTGCTCATACAAAATCGCCATATTTCACGAAAATTATCCTATATATATATACACTATTTAAAACTATTTCTTACGAACTAACTACTGGAATAAACTAACCTAAAATAACAAGAACTGAAGAACAAAACTATAATGAAACTACGAACAATGAATGATTAATTATATAGAAAAGAAAAAAATTTCAATTTCAAAGAAGCTAAGTTTGAAAATACTGATTGTAATTTCATCTGACAGCGGCAATTCGAACATTTTTGAACAGCGCCCCCTAACAGAACTCTGGTGAAGCAGAACACCAACGCAACAGGTGGGTCTCTCAAAAAGTCTGAAACAAAATCGAATTAGTAAACACACCCGGTATTCTATGCATCTTAGTCACAACGTTACCTTGGGTTCTAAGATAGTGGATTTTTAAGGACTCAAGGGTTGTGACCAAAAGGCAGATCATGTGTTGATGTACTTTATTTCTAAAACTAACAAGTAAATATAACAAAATTCTAGTGACGTCATGACCAACGTAAATATGATGACAATCGATTTAATGAGGCGATATTAATTCTACAGTTCACCGGGAATATGAAGTTAACTTGGTATTTCTCTTGTCAACGTACTTCGAAACGGAAATGAAGACACACACATCCTTCAATCTACTTTTGATTAAGAAATATGAAATATCTTCTGAAATTATTTTGTGTGAATATTATTAGAATATTTATTATAATATGATTGAAGATTTTCTGTAAGTTTCGTAGATATTCCCGGCGGCCTTAGTAATGTGGTTGAAGTCATGACGTCCTGAATGGTATTTTTTAAGTTAGGTGAGGGTAAATCGGTCTGTCATAAGGGTTAACACTCATTCAAAGGTCAAAAGTAGGCCTCCTTCTGAAATCCAAACTAGCAATAACTCAGAAGAGCAAGCTAGCTGCCACCCAGAGGTCCAAGCTAGAAACGATTCTAGCAGTGATTCAGGGGATGAAGCAAGTTCTGAATCTGAAAGTGTTGCAGAAGATGAATCTAACACTCATTCAAAGGTCAAAAGTAGGCCTCCTTCTGAAATCCAAGCTAGCAATAACTCAGAAGAGCAAGCTAGCTGCCACCCAGAGGTCCAAGCTAGAAACGATTCTAGCAGTGATTCAGGGGATGAGGCAAGTTCTGAATCTGAAAGTGTTGCAGAAGATGAATCAAGTCAATCAAAGTCAAAGGTCAAAAGTAGGCCTCCCTCTGAAATCCAAGCTAGCAATAACTCAGAAGAGCAAGCTAGCTGCAGTTATAGCATCGAAACTAGCTCTGATTCAAAAAGAAAAGCCATCAGCGTTTCTAGAAGTATTTCAGATGGTGAATGTTCCAGTTCATCTGAAGAGAAATTTCATGATGGATATGACGATATGATATCAAATGCTGGGAGACGAAAGGGATAGGGCTTATTTAGCTAGTTTGAGAGAAAGAAACTAGCTCTGATTCAAAAAGAAAAGCCATCAGCGTTTCTAGAAGTATTTCAGATGGTGAATGTTCCAGTTCATCCGAAGAGAAATTTCATGATAGATATGACGATATGATATCAAATTCTGGGAGACGAAAGGGATAGGGCTCATTTAGCTAGTTTGAGAGAAAGAAACTAGCTCTGATTCAAAAAGAAAAGCCATCAGCGTTTCTAGAAGTATTTCAGATGGTGAATGTTCCAGTTCATCCGAAGAGAAATTTCATGATAGATATGACGATATGATATCAAATGCTGGGAGACGAAAGGGATAGGGCTTATTTAGCTAGTTTGAGAGAAAGAGAGAGGGAAACTGAGTTATTCAGACGAGCAGAAAGAAGATAGAAGATGAGAACTAGGTAAGTAACTGTTTCTCTATACTTGGGCTTTTGGTAATTCAAGAATTTCAATTTTCTCCGGTTCTCATTTTTTAAACTTATATTTTCTTAAATTACAGTTTATGCCTAGCAACGCCATTAGCATGAAATTTTGAGTGAAATGAAATCGTGGGAGATTTCACCCCGATCGAATTCGTAGTCTCGGAATTATCAGAAAAACAAAATTTTACGTTATGTTGTTCGAAAATTGTTGAATTGTCCTGGAAGAAGCGCACTAAAACGTATATCAAAAAGTTTCAGTATTGAGTTAATTGTTTACGTTGAAGGATATTGCTCCCGTTTTCATTCGGAATTATATTAGTTCGCCCGCTTCGAAATTGTAGAAACTTTCGCTGTTATTAAAAATAGAAAATCCGCTAAACCAAAAAACTTCAGTACACCCGCT
Organism: Harmonia axyridis; assembly: GCF_914767665.1. Taxonomy (NCBI): domain Eukaryota; kingdom Metazoa; phylum Arthropoda; class Insecta; order Coleoptera; family Coccinellidae; genus Harmonia; species Harmonia axyridis. Next base: position 37,023,464 of record NC_059507.1, on the reverse strand, counting down.
ATCAAATATAGTTTTATTCGCAATAGAAGAAAATGCCAATAGTGTGTTCCAGTATTGTGTGGAAGCCGACAAAGAAAAATAGCAGAAAGGGCGCTTGATGTAGTAAATGTTTTATCTATACACCTGTTTATATTTGTGATTTAGTTGATGTAAAGCTGCACATGCGAATGTGCTTCCGCATACCTTCATTGGCATATTTCTTACCGATCGCCTGGCTAATGAACATGGCAGTCAAAGCCGTAACATCGAAACATAACATATTGTCAAAACTATATTAAAGGTTTGTAGACAAAATATTCCCCTCAGAGGACATCGGGATGATGGTAAGATTAAAATTGGCCAAACACCCTCACGGAATGAAGGGAACTTTAGAGCATTGCTTCGCTTCAAGGTCGATACAGGTGACTCGGTTTGGAAAGTCACTTGAAAAACTCATCTATCAGAGCCACCTACATTAGTAAATCCTCGCAAAATCATATTATAGACTGCTGCAGATTAGAAATAACTCCCGTGAGGAGAGTAAACTCCCATCAGGCGCCTCCCCAGGTGGCGGATAGGGGCACGCCTCCCAGATATGGGTGGTACCGAGGAAATGAAATACTCGGGGCGGACCAAATCAGTGCTGCCTTGTGCTAAGGGGAATGGACCCCAAAGGCTAAGGGAAGGAAAACCCCGACAAGAAAACCCAAGCATACCACCGGGTAACCGGCGGGCAAGAATTGTGGCACGACCAATCCCAGCCTTTGCCGCATTCCTCATACCCTAATTTCCTATGTTCCTCCAAACCCCATATACTTACCCCAACCTTGCCCTTTCCTGATATATTCCTGTGGAGGTTCCGGCCGCTAGTACGTTGGGAAAGCGAGTCCGGGGCCTCAAATACTTACCTCTTAGAGCCCGTTCCCACTTATCCGATCAGTCTATTTTCCCGGTCCGTCTAAATAGACGGATGTGCCAGTGGCAGTACAATTTGTGAACAGCTCCATAGGAGCTGTTCACATTATGACTGATCCGGGAATAAAGACTGATCCGATTTATTTGACGGACATTTTGCCACTGCGATGATCAGTCAAAACGCCCGGATCGGATGAGTGTGAACGAACGTTCCGTCAAGACCATAGATGAATCTATGGTCAAGACTGAAGACGAGCCCGCTCTTTCTCGCGTCGCTAGTCTCATTAGTTGTTAGTGCTAGTGGAAAATGGACGTGGACGCTTGCGCGTTAATATCGCTAGTCGAAAATAAACCCGTATTGTGGGATAAAACTTTGGACGATTACAAATTAACTAATCGACGATTAGAAGCATGGCGTGAAATTTGCTTAATATTAAATCCTGAATTCGAGAAATTGGACGAAAAGGAAAGAAAAAAATATGGTAAGTTAATTTTTTATTCAATGCTATGTGTAGGTAGTTTCATATAGCTGTTTCCTGCCAAGGTATTGAACCAAGATCAGACGAGAAGTATTCAGCAAATGCTCTTCGAATTATATTTGCAGTAGGACCACCTCTACACGGTCGAGGATGTGGACGACGTGGAAACGGGCCCGTTTCTTCACTTGTTTCCATACTTATTGGGTTTTGTTGTAAATTAATACCGTCTTTATCTCGGACAAAGTTATGTAAAACCGTACAAGCTTTTATGACGTTAATCGCCGTTTCTATTTGAAGATCTATCGGCCGATGCAGGATTCTCCATTTATTGGCTAGAATACCAAAGGCACACTCAACATATCTTCTAGCTCGGCTCAAGCGATAGTTGAAGATTTTTTTTTCATGATCTAGATGTGTACCCCCATATGGTCTCAAGAGATTCGGTGTTAAGCTAAAGCCTTCGTCCCCAATGAGTACATACGGCATTTCTTCATGTATGGTTTCATGCACAGGCTTGGGGTTTGGTATATTTAATGAACCATCATTAAACTTTTGCCAAAAGGTACTGTTCTTTAATATGGTAGAATCACACTCTTTCCCATATGAACCAATACTTATGTAGATGAATCGGTATTCTGAATCTACCACAGCAAGTAATACAAACGAGAAATAATCTTTATAATTAAAAAACATGGAACCACTATGGCATGGTTTTATAATTCTGATGTGCTTTCCGTCTACAGCTCCAAGACAATGAGGAAAGTTAGCTTTTGTTTCAAATCCATTTGCAATGGCTTCCCATTCTCCCTCTGTATCAGGCAACTTCATGAAATCTGTGCATAATCTCTTCCAAATAATGACGCTTGTTTCTTTTATTATTTTACTAATAGTCGATATTCCTACCCTATATGAGTAGTGGAGTTCCTTAAACGAACACCCAGAAGCAAAATATCTGAAAACAAATAAAATGGATGAAACACTTAAACAACAGAACTTTATGATATTATTATTTGTTTGCAGGAAAATCTGTATCTGATAAATGGAACAACATTCGAGACACATGGCGAAAATCGATGAAAAATAAGAAAGATGAAAAAAAATCTGGATCTGCTGCCAAAAAGTCTCGACGTTATATACACGAAGAACAGTTGATGTTTTTAAAGAAGGTTTATGAGCCAAGATCAACCCAAGAGTCTATTCAAAACTGCGATGAAGGAAATGTACAAAGTGGTCCTAGTAATGCAACTGAGTTTCGTAAACCTTCGATTCCCAAAAGCACGAAGAGCACAACAGACGTCGATGAAAAGATATCTAAGTTCCTGGACTCTAGGATGACACAACAAAAAGAAAATCCAAATTTACTTTTTTTCAAGGGTGTATTACCCGCCGTCGATTCTTTCACAATGGATGAAACTTTAGAGTTCCAAGCAGGAGTTTTAGCTCTAATACAAAAAATCAAAGGCCGAAATAGAGTTGGTTTCCAAAGATATGATTATCAAACTGAATGGCAAGATCCATATCGTGGATACCATACACAACCTCTTCAGCAGCTGGCAGCGTTCGTACATTCACCATCACCAACCTCTCAGTCATCGTATCTTTCTCAACCATCTCCTGCAGCGACAAGTGCATTACAATCTATTCAGCAAACGACAGCGTTCGTACATTCACCATCACCAACCTCTCAGTCATCGTATCATTCTCAACCATCTCCTGCAGCGACAAGTGCATTACAATCTATTCAGCAAACGGCAGCGTTCGTACATTCACCATCACCAACCTCTCAGTCATCGTATCATTCTCAACAATCTTCAGCAGCATCAAGTGTATCAAATTATGATTTTGAGGAATTTTAGTCATTATATCTTAATCAAGAGTACTAAAGCAAAAGCTCTCATGTGACTGTTTTCCATAAAAATATTTCAATAATTACATATCTGTATTTTATTTAACTCCTAAAAGTATTTTCCAATCCAACTAGCCACCTTGGAAGAGCATTTCCTATATAAATATTTGAAGAGAAAAAAAGGTCGTACCTTAAACATATGGACAGCCTTTGTTGTGGACAAATGCACTCTCTAAATCTTGTGTCTTGTAATTTTATGTCCATTGAAATTCTTCCCAAGAGATCGTCGAAAGAGGAAAAAGACATTCGAAAGTAGTTAAAGAACTTCGCCTCATCATTCCTTAATTCTCCCATCAATGTTTCAAATGTCCCTGTGGAAAATCGGTCTCGAAGTATAGGATGCACCCAATGTTGTCTTCGTTTTCTACATCTTTTTCGTCTCATTCGCCTCAAATACCACCACAATATAAGAACATCATCGTCGCCGTCCATCGCGTACAAAATACAAACGTAAACTGGCGGCGAGTCGAACCACCGACCTTCCGGCAAAACAGACTGATCGGATATAATGTGAACACCCACGTCCGGCGTCCGGTTTCAGGGCAAAAAGACTGATCGGATAAGTGGGAACGGGCTCTTAAGTGTTTTGATATAGGGGTCAATAAATCTGCTTGCATAGTAGTACGATATTTTGATGAACTTCAGTGTAAGGTAGAGTCATTATTATGGGAGCTCGTACTAATGTTTGATGAAAACAAAGATATGGAGAAGCAAGGAACAGCTGAACATTATTTTCAAAAAATTATCGAGACTTTTGACTCAAACCAAATTCCCAGAGAAAATATTATTGGATTTGCTTCTGATGGATGCAACCTTATGGTGAATTTAATTCAGTAGTCTCTAGGTTCAGGAATGAGTTCCCAGGGATTTTCATAATGAAATGTGTATGCCATTCTCTGCATTTATGTAGCAGTCAAGCATGTAAAGGCCTGGTTTCGCTTGTGCAGCCGCTGCATGCAGCTGCAGCTCAAAGTAGCCGTTGCAGCTCTGAAATACACTGCTTCTTCGGAACTAGGAAGAAGTGGTTTCGCTTGAGCCACGATCGCGGCAGCAGCTGCAACGTCCCGACTGCCGACTGCTCGGGGTACCAGTCTGTGCGACGTCCCTGCAGCATACGTTGGGTGAAAAATGAATGTTCAGAGCGTAGATCGATTTTCGCGGGACGAGGAAATGATGCTAATAGAATTAGTGTCTATGAATAGAAGCATATATGATGCTTCTCACAATGATTATAAAAATAATTTCATAAAGGATAATATATGGCAAAAGATCGCCTCGAAAATGGAGGAAAAAACAGGTAAAACGCTTTTTATTTTTGATATTTTTATTTTAATTCAGTATGAGAATACGAAACATTTTTTCTATAATTTAATATACAAAATTTCGAACCGTTCTTACGTTTTTGTTACCATTATTTCTTGCCAAGCAATTTGACCCTCAGAAACAAAATATTCTTTGAAATTATCTCGAACTAAGAAACCATCTGCATTAGCAAAGCCTCCTCTTCTTGCGAGAGGTATCAAATTTTTTAGGGGTCCATCTAATTTTACTTGATTTTCTTCTGTATGTTTCTTATTTGCCCTTTCATAGTCATTTCTTATAAGGTTGTGTAAGCAGACGGCCCCAGAAATTATGATATCTACCGTAGATGGTTCCACTGCAATAGGTGAATAAAAAATTCTGAAAGTATTACTTAATAGACCAAAAGCATTTTCTGAAACTCTCCTGGCTCGACACAATCTATAGTTAAAAATGGCTTTATGAGTATCTTGTTTAGCTTGGTCTCTGCTATAAGGTTTCATAATATTTGTATGCAGCCGGAATGCTTCGTCACCGACAATTACATATGGTAGTTTTCTTTCCGAGTTCGGTAATTCATTGTCCGGCGGAAAACCAAATGTGCCCTGATAGATTTTCTGCCCCATTATAGACTTGGAGAATATACCACTATCTCCTTCTTTGCCATATGATCCGATGTCAACTGCCAAAAATTTATAATTTGCGTCTACAATAGCTAAAAGGACAATGGAGAAATATTCCTTGTAATTGAAATAAAGAGAACCACTTTTTGGAGGGCATACGATGCGTATATGTTTTCCGTCTATGGCACCAACGCAGTTGGGAAAATTCCATTGTTCCCAAAACTCCTTTGCTCTAACTTTGAGGTCGTTTTCTGATGAAGTGGGCAGTAATACATGAAAAAGTTGAACACGTATGGCTGTTAAAACCTCTTTCACTATCTTTGATATAGAGCAAGAGCCCGTGAGTGCCAGACCTTCGGATTTTCATAAAAGCTGAAAATTTTTCTATGTGTGTCCCTAGTACAGGTAAGAATGATCCCCACCCATGAAGCTGAGGCAGCGGTGGCTTTGGCAGGTAACAGGTAACAAAGGTGTATAAAATTCCATCTCAAATTTATCATAAAATAAAACTTAATTTTTTTATATTTGATTCATAATAATATCAAAACTCGCGTCGCTCATTGCCAGACAGTTAGTATGGTTGCAACCCTCTGCCGGACACCCTTAAACTATTATAATTTATAATTATACTTACGTTATATTATAAAATCTCAATTTTATATATAATTTTTTGGGGGCCTATTAATCTATGTTTACATGATAGCCGGACAGTTTCGACGGTTCTATCATCTTGCTAGACGCATTCAAAGTGAGCATTAGTTCGGGGAGCAAGGAGCGTATACAGTAACTAGTGCGAGTGAGACAGAGCGCTTGGTCTATTGCGGCCCTTTACTGCGCATCAGCTGTTGTTTATTGTAACTATCTGGTGAACGGCTATGCTCATAATAAATGTATTATTTTTCTGTGCAGTTTATAAAATAAATGTGATCAGTTGTAATAAAGTGCTATCATGAGTGACGAAAAAATAGTTTGCTTTGTTTGTAAGAAAAGTGATGAACACATAATATTATTTTCTGAAGAAACTTTAAAAAAATGCCAGACTATTCTTAAATTACGAAAAATACATAAGCTAAAATACAGAGACATTACTTTACCTAGTGAATACACCGAGAGTGGTTATCACAGAGTATGTTACAAGGTATTTACAGGTCTTATGAAAAAATATTTCACCTCTCAACCATTAAGTGCTGAAAAACAAAAAGGAAAAAAACAAGAGAGTTGTGTAATTACAAGCAACTCATCTTCAACCTTGTCGTCGATACGAGATTTGAGTTCCGAACTACCTGATCTACAATCTTCGTCAACAGAATCTTCATCTCAACTAATTTTACTATCCCAGTCCACAGAAACACAACCTTCGACATCTGAAAATGAATCTCATTTACAGTCTGTACCCTCAGAATCTCCCACGACATCTCAGCCAGCTCCAATTTGTGAATCAATAGGTCTACAATCTGCAACTCTTCGAGATATTGCTGACGTTTTCGAACCAGAAGTTATTGATAATAATTTTGTAACTCAAGATGTTAATATTTCGACTGATAATATTGCTGGTAAAAATGATAATGAAGTTGTTTGTATATTTTGTAATAAAAAGAAGAAAAAAGTGCGATCGAGAATGATTCTGCTTCATGCAGCTGATGTTCAGCAATTTAAAGATAGTGTCAAACCTAATATTGAAAGTCATGAAGAGTTTACAGATTTTTCTAATAAATTGGATAATTTTTCTGGCTCAAAAATCTATTATCATACTGAATGCCGAGTTGATTTTAATAATAAGTTATCTTCATTAAAAGCAACGCCTAGCAAAACGGAGTGGCATTATCACCGGGAGTATCATCAAACAGTTTTTAACGAAATTAGTACAATCATTAAAGAAGATGTGATTAAAAAAGGGCGGTGTTTTTTATTAGTGTATTTACATGAATCATATATCGATTTATTAGAAAAAATTTTTCAAGAAAATTCTATTCAAATGACAGCTACTTTCACAGCACACCACCTTGAAGAAAAAATTTTAAAAGTATTCTCTAAGGATATAAAATTCTTTACTGTTCGTAATAAAAAAATACTAGCTCCAAAATATCTAGAAGCCATCGATGATTCAGTACTGGATAATTTACAACAAGAAAACATTTTACAAAAATCTGCATTGATTCTGAGAAAAATAATACTCCAAATAGAAAAAAAAAAATTATCAACAAAAAATATAACATCACAGCATTTAATATCCGGAGAAGTTTCAATACCAGAAGAATTATCAGACTTTTATTCTACCCTTCTTGGTGGATGTAACCAAAAACGAAAGACTGGCCAAAAATGTTCTCGTCTAGTTCGTTCTTATTGTCAAGATGTTATTTTCGGAGTTCATGATGGTCGAGTTAAAACGTCAAAGCATATCATGTTAGGTATGACTCTAAAAAGCTTAACAAGCAGCAGAAAAATAATTGACATTATAAACAGATATGGACACTGTATTAGTTATCAAGGCGTTGAAGAATTAGAAACTGAAACTACATTTACATCAATGAAAAAGTCTAGCTTATGTCCAGAAAAAATAAAAAAAAAACCAGAGCTTTTTACTGGTGTGGCATACGATAATTTTGATCGTTTTGTTGAAACTTCTAGTGGTAAGGATACTTTACACGACACAGTCGGAATAATATACCAAAATATCGATGCAGATACAACTGACGAGCCTGAAATGTCCGAAGTTTCAAGTGAAAATACTTCGCCGAATAAAAAAAGAAGAAGAAGAACATTTGATGAAATAAATATAGATGAAATGCCATACCCTAAGAAACCCAAAATGACAAGTGAGTTACAATTATCAGTCGATGATATAGAATGTATAGACTCTCAAATAAACACGGAAATTGACAACATATGGATGATTAGTCACGCTTTAGAATTACCTGATGTACCTATGTGGGTTGGTTTCAATAGTCAGATTGATGATCAGGATAGTCCACAACAACATATATCTTACTTGACGCCGATAAATGCATCTCCAACCAGTACACCAATCGTATTAGAAACTATGAAACAAAGCCAAAAAATAGCTGAAGATTTACAGCAACCCTACATACAGGTAACCTACGATCTAGCTATAGCTAAAGTAGCGTTACAAATACAAGCTACAGAAAAACCAACATTTGATAATTTATTCATTCATTTAGGACCATTTCATATAATGATGGCTTACTTCAAAGCTATCGGTAAAGTAATTAATGATTGTGGGTTGACTACTGTAATGGTTGAGAGTAATTTGCTGGCAAACGGTTCAGTTAATGGGTTTTTAGAGGGAAAACACTTTAATCGCTGCAAAAGATTGCATCCTTTAGTAGCATTAGGACTAGAAATACTACATTTTAAATCATTTTTACAAAATGATAACATTACCTTAACTGAGGATATAATAGATGAAGTTAAAAGACTCCAAAATTGCAAAATTTCTTTGTTTGAAATTGAAAATGATGGCCTTAAAGAGCTGATAAATAACTACGGTATCTACAAACAACAAACCCTTAACGGGGAGCATGGTAAAACGTCACAATTTTATCTAATTTATATAAATCTTATACATCATTACTTGGACTTGTCTCGAAGTATTCGTGCTGGAAATTTTCAACTCTTTAAATCAGTGTTACCTAAAATTACAAGCATTTTTTTTATATTGAATCAACAAAACTATGCTAGGTGGAGCGTCAAATATTATGATAATCTACTGCAAGTTGACAAAACTCATCCTGATTTGTATGAAGGATTCCTAAAAGGCTGTTTTGGAATTAAAAGAACTACCAAGCCATTTTCAAGACAACCTATTGACCTGGTTCTAGAGCAAACTATAAATGCAGAAGCTGCAAGAAGGCTGACAGGTGTTATACACTTCACTAACTCAATTTCGGCGCGACAACGGTGGGCTCGAAACCATGATGTGAGATCTACAATTATAAGTCAAGTTTATCTTGAACTTGGACTACAAAAACATCAAGATATTTCAGCAGATTTGAATCCCCATAATATCAGGAAAAACGCCAAACAATTACAACAATTTGTCGCAACTTTCGATCAATTTATCAATCCTTTCAGTTTAGAAGTTCCCAAAGACCAATTAGTAAATATTTCATCAGGAAAGTCCGCATCACTGCCAGTAGAAGAATTTCTATTAAATTTAGAAGCTAACGGCGATAGCCTTCGAAAAACATTCATTTCTGAATGCCAATCTGATATTACGCGATTTGAAAAAGCTATTAAAAAAAAATCTATTAATAATTTTTCTAAAGATTATGAAAAAAAAAAAATTAAAGTCGGTGGACAAATTCAAGAAGTTAAAATTCAAAGGGATTTATTTGGACGTATGCTGGGAATCTCAATGGATTACAGCATTGACATTTCAAAAATCTTATCCTACCCGATTACTTCAGTACCGTTGTCAATGTGTCATTTGGATGGGACCGTTTGCAAGACCGATAAATCTGCTTTGATGAAATGTTTAGAGAAAGAGGCCGAGCATGAACAGCCATCTCAAATTGATATTCTAATAATTGACGGTTTTTTTTTGTTACATACAATGAAAAATGTTCCTAGAAAATTCGGAGACATTTCTAAAAAAATGTTGCAGATGGTAACTCAATTAAAAGCGTCAAGAATTGATGTCGTTTTCGACCAGTATTTTACCCCATCGATAAAAGGATACGAACGTTCTCTGCGATTTGAATCTGCACAATTGGAGTATACTATTGCTGGTCCTGAACAAGTCCGTCCTAGTGACTTTGTCAAAGAATTAAAAAATTCTAATTTTAAAGAAGCTCTAGTTGATTTTTTTATTTTACACTGGGCTTCTGACGAAATGGCGCCATTTATTGGCAATAAAATGATACATATAAATTTCAGAAAATGTCATTCGTTTACTGTTAATGAGGCCAAAAAAGTGATGTCAGGTGTAAATGAGGAATTGTCTTGCCCAGAGCATGAAGAAGCAGACACCAAAATAGTGTACCACGCGTGTAAAATTAACCATGAAGCAAACATTGTGATTCGAACTGTTGACACCGATGTTGCTGCTATAATGCTAAGTCACATGCATCGTCTTAATGATGGATCACATGTTTGGATGCTTACAGGAGCTGGAAATAATTTAAGATATGTGGACCTAACTAATATACACGCCAAATTAGGAGAATCTATTTGCAGAAGTTTACCTGGACTACACGCTTTCACAGGATGTGATTACAATCCTGCATTTTACAGAAAAGCAAAATTAAAACCGTTTAAATTGTTAAAAAAATATGTAGAGTTTCAACAAGCATTCATGAAGTTTGGTGACAGCAAAATCATCGAAAATAACAATGAACAAGTATTAATCTTCGATATAATTCAAAGTTTTGTATGCTATCTATACAATATGAATGATATCAATGATGTTGATGCTGCTAGGCTACAAATGTTTATTAATTCGTATACAGTATCTGATGTGAACGAAGCTTTTAATCGAAAAAAGTTGCAAAATTTCGATGCTAGCTGTTTACCACCTTGCAAAAGTGAGCTATGGCAGCAATTTTTGCGAGCGAATTACATATGTAGCATATGGAACAACGCTCACTTACAAAAGCCAACAGCATATAAACCAGTAAATAATGGTTGGATACTGGAAAATGACCACTACTATTTTAAATGGTTTGAAGGAGATCAATTACCGACTTATGTCAGCGAATCTCTAAAAACAGTTCCAGGTATTTGATAATTATGTTAAATTATTATACATTAATTTTGGACTATTTGTAATTAAATTAACTTGGTTTTTTTACTATTGCAGAAAACAATGAAGAAGGCGATATTGAAGACGATCAATCCACAGAATGGAATAATAGTGACGAGGAATATGGATGTATTGACGACGACGATGAAAATGATGAAAATGTTTAAAGATTTTATTAAAATAAATATATTTTTCTGTAACTTTTTTATTTTAAAAAAAATTTGCCCTTTGATATAATAAACAATAAAATTTGATTTACTTTATTTAATTTCATTCATTTAATTCATTGGCTTTACAATTTTGATAGAATTGAAAATAATAAACTTCGTAAAAATGAAAAATAATATAAATAAAATTATTAGAGTTTCGATATGATTGGAGTTGTATTAGAACAATTTTACTGAGTACTGTTTTAAATATTTGTTATTCAAACTGTAAAAATTTATTTAATGAAATTTCTTGACTAAGAAAAAAATAAGCTGCACAATTTGAACTTGATAACAGTGGATGCGCAGTGAAGGACCGCAATAGACCAAGCACTCTGTCTCACTCGCACTAGTTACTGTATACGTTCCTTGCTCCCCGAACTACTGCTCACTTTGAATGCGTCTAGCAAGATGATAGAACCGTCGAAACTGTCCGGCTATCATGTAAACATAGATTAATAGGCCCCCAAAAAATTATATATAAAATTGAGATTTTATAATATAACGTAAGTATAATTATAAATTATAATAGTTTAAGGGTGTCCGGCAGAGGGTTGCAACCATACTAACTGTCTGGCAATGAGCAACGCGAGTTTTGATATTATTATGAATCAAATATAAAAAAATTAAGTTTTATTTTATGATAAATTTGAGATGGAATTTTATACACCTTTGTTACCTGTTACCTGCCAAAGCCACCGCTGCCTCAGCTTCATGGGTGGGGATCATTCTTACCTGTACTAGGGACACACATAGAAAAATTTTCAGCTTTTATGAAAATCCGAAGGTCTGGCACTCACGGGCTCTTGGACTAATATATAAGTGTGGGATATGCGAAATCCGAAAGAGAGAGAACGAAATGATTCTCCAGTAGCCAAGTATCTGAAATAAAGAAATTCATTATTAATTTAAAAGATGTGGATGTGGAATTTTTTCAGTCCTCATCTCATAATGAAGAGTAAAAAAAAATGTTGTTGGTAAAAGTCGTCATATATATACTGTAAGCTCTATTTTTAGATGAAATGTGCAAAAAAAGGTGGCGGACGATTAGAGATACGTACAGACGACAAAAGAAAAGAGGTAAACTTGGAACAGGATCAGCAGCTAAAAATCAACAGAAATGGCCATTAGTTTCTCATCTTAGTTTTCTGGATAATGTTCCAGAAGAGAGAAGGTAGTTACTACAAAGTTAAAAAAAAAACATTTAAACCACTGATATAATTTTCAGAAGTTTCTCGAACATCATTGAGGAAAGCCTGGATTTTCAAGCAGTTCAAGAGCAGAACAGTGATAGTGAAAGCGAATATCACCAGACACCTGACGAATGTTCAGTTCAGTCCCCACCAATGGTACAATCTCCAGATAGCCTTCAAAGCACACCTTCGGCCAGTTCATCAAAGAAAAGAAAAAAATCACAGGTTGATGACGGGGATATGCTTCAACTCATGAAAGAAAATAGGAAAACGCGGGAAAAAATTTTAGATTTTCTCGTTCAAAATAAAAATCCGGAATGTGAAGATGATGTAGATTTATTTTATAAAAGCATTGCTATGTCTGTCAAACGGTTACCCAAACATCTTTTATCTTCGGCGAAAACACAGCATTTGCAAATATTGACGAACTTAGAAAATGAAGCTGCAAATCTGCAACAAGGAGTAATTCGACACACAAGAGTGGAAACGAGTACGCAACCAGAGAGGAGTTTTGACCGGAATCCGCATCAAACTTCATCGCCAATTATGCAAAGATTTTCACAAGGAGCATTATTTCCACCGAATCCTCCAGGATCCTTAGGATTTCCTGAAAACGAACGCCAAATATTTCCAGAGCGCCAAAGCTTTTCATCATATAATTACACGCATTAATGCACATTTTAATGTTCCTTTTGTATAATTTTTTTTTGTTACATTGAGAGAATAAAATTTTTGTTTGTTACACGTTGAGTTTATCTATATTTATGAAAGATATGAAATTAATAAACCTACCTGAGAGTTACAGCCAACTTTTCTTCAGGTGATATAGGCCTTCTCACAAAACTAGTTGGCTTCTTCGTAATATTTTCTTTGATAGCTTGTAGCACATAATTGAACTGATTCCTGTTCAACCGAAAAAAACTACGGAATTTTTCTTCATCATCTATTAGATGCCTTGTTATGAGGTTGTTGAAGGTACCTTCCTCACTCCTGTTTTTATACATCAAATGTACAGCTCGCCTTTTTCTATTTCTCATTTGCATGTATTTCAGAATTATTTCACTCTGCTCTTCTTCCAAAATATGGAGCGCAAGTACATACTCCATGACTGTCGAATTCTCACTGCGACTCCCGATAGTTCGGTTCGGCTGCACGCAGCGGCTGCACAAGCGAAACCACTCCGACGTAGCAGCGGATGCAAGCAGCGGCTGCTTGCAGCTGCTGCATGCCTACCGAAACCAGGCCTTAAGACCTTACCAAGAGCACTTGAAGATCTTGCAAGAAACATTCCCATTTAAACCCTCCGTCGGGCGCGGCTGATCTGTCAGGCACAGCGATCGTGTTCGGTATCCCCTCTCTTCTACTTCGCATTCCCGAATCCCGAGAGTGAGACCCAGTTCTTTCGGTAGCTTCCCAACGTTGTGTGTGTATCGTGTTGCTAAAGAGTGTCTTGCTTTTTATCTTTCCGAATTACGTCCAGCTCCGTTCTGATCTATTAGGCTCACGGCGCCCGAACTCGTTCGATTTTTGAAGGTACGTATCTGGATGTTTTTTCATTCAAAACATTTGAGGTTAGTCATTTTATGAATAAATAGAACATAATTAAAATTTAGTTTGAACCATTTCTACGTTTATTGCCTCACCGCGCTCGAACTCGTTTTCAAATGAGCTTTTTCTCTACTTCTGTTGCAGAATTTTACCAGATATGGAACGTTAGAATTATGATCTGAATAACCCAACCCACGTTCAAGAACTCATGCGTTTTCTGGAGGATGATGATTCAAGAGACCCTGCAGAAAACGTGGATTTGGGTGAAGAGAGTGATATCGACGAAATTGATGAAGTGGAGCAACGTGAAGGCGATTCATTAACCGAACAAGATGGGGACGATCAATCATCTGATGAAGAGAATTCGTCAAATAGCGAAATTGAATTTTATCTAGGACGAGATAAACAGACTAAATGGAATAAAAAGCCACCTTCAAATAAACGGCGTACACCGTCTCAGCATATAATGGTAAACCTTCCTGGTAGCAAGGGCAATGCGCCCAATGCTAAAAATATTTTAGATTGTTGGAAAAGTTTATTCACTGATGAAATCATTCATATTATAGTGAAATACACAAACCAATATATAGACACCATCCAGCATAAATTTTCTAGGGATAGAGATGCTAGACACACTGACATGATTGAAATACATGCTTTCATTGGTTTGTTATATTTAGCAGGGGCTTATAAATCCAATAGTCAATATCTGGAGGAACTCTGGGGACAGGAAGGTGACGGTATTGAAAAATTTGGACTAGTAATGAATATAAAACGTTTCAAGATCCTTATTCGTTGCTTACGTTTTGATGATCGATCTACTAGAAACCAACGGAAAACATTGGACCGCCTTGCTCCAATTCGTGAAGTTTTCGACAAATTCATCATAAATTGTCAAAATTCATATTATCCTGCTGAGAATGTCACCATTGACGAGATGCTACCAGGCTTCAGAGGCAGGTGCTCATTTCGCCAATATATACCTTCAAAACCAAACAAATATGGAATAAAAATTTTTGCTTTAGTCGATGCCAAAATGTTTTATACATTTAACATGGAAATATATGCTGGAACACAGCCGGAAGGTCCCTTTCGTGTGAGCAATAAGCCTGTTGACGTAGTAAAAAGATTAGCAGCTCCATTATTTGGATCAGGTCGCAACATAACTGCAGACAACTGGTTCACTGATTTCAACCTCATCCATGAATTGAAAACGCAAAGGTTGTCATATGTTGGCACAGTCAGAAAAAATAAGAGACATTTACCCTACTCTTTTATCGATTTGAAGGAGAGAACACAATACAGCAGTTTATTTGGTTTCAATAACGGGACGACTTTAGTTTCATATATACCGAGGAAAGGAAAAAATGTTATTCTTGCATCTTCGCTTCACATTGACGATAACATTGATCCCAGTTCAGGAAATATGAAGAAGCCGGAGATGATTACATTCTATAACTCCACTAAATGTGGGGTGGACACCTTAGACCAAATGTGCGCTAATTACAATGTACACCGTAATATAAAACGGTGGCCAATGGAAATATTTTTTGCCATGCTGAATGTGGGGGGCATCAATTCTCAAGTGATTCATCTCTGTAATCAATTAGAGCCACTGAGACGAAGAAGATTTCTGAAACAGTTGAGTCATGAACTGGTAATAGAACACATGAGACGCAGAAGCCAAATGACGTCAGGGCTACACACTAGTATTCAAGTTCGTCTAAAGCGATTTTTTCCTAGGGATGATCGTGAGAAATCACCAGAAGTTCCAAAAAACAGAAAAAAACGTAGCACATGTAGTTTGGAAGGAAGTAAAAGGAGATTGTCGAGCTACGCGTGCAGAAAATGCAATAATCATATCTGCCTGACACACGCAAACATGGTATGCAATGCTTGCTTCCCAGAGTATCAACTAGTACCGCCAAAAAGAGAATGGAAACGTCCATAAACATAAGTATGGACAGCGAAAGATATGCAACGCTGATGGAAGCTCTTTCAAGGGTAATGGAAGTTATGGGGAGACTGGAAGAAGAAAATATCCAGAACACGGAAACAGCTTGTGAAATAAAGAGACTCCAGGGTATACTGGAGGAAGAGGTGAAGAAAACACATGGTGCGATAATGCCATGCAATAAGGAGACAGGAATTCAAACTAGTCCGGAAGAAATAGAATTAAATCTGTCCATAGCGACTTTGAAAAAAAAATTCACGGAAGAAATGAATGAGGAGCATCTGACGGAACTGATAAACATGGAATGGCCAGAAGAAATCTTCTCTGTAAAACTAGATGAGAAGAAAATAACAGACAATAGTATAGAAGGAGATATCGTGATTATTATGAAACGCCTGATATTTCAGGCAAGGAACAAGTCACCTTGGTTCTTATGTTTGTGAATGTACCTAGTCTAGCCATAAGTTCTGATACACAAGTTACGGTCAACGTAGAGAGGGGAGTTTTAGGTGCGCGACTTTGGTAACACTGTGGGGTTATTCACAGTGTTACCAAAGTCGCGCACCTAAAACTCCGGCCATCTCCTCACACCGAAATTAAAGAAAATCAGACGCGAAAGAGCGAAAGCGCTCTTAGCTCGGCACGACGGAAATTGGTACAAAAAAATCTTGTTCACGGACGAGAAAATATTTACCATCGAACAGAAATTTAATCTCCAAAATGACCGCGTGTATGCTACATCATCTCACGAAGCCAAGGATAAGGTCCCACGCATCTCACGAGGCCATCATCCAACCAGTGTGATGGTATGGTGGGGTGCATCGTATGAGGGCGTTACCGAGCCGCATTTTTGCGAACAAGGGGTCAAAACCAACGGAAAAGTCTATGTTGAGATGTTGGAAAATGTGGTCGAACCTCTCAAAGATACCCTATTCCACGGAGAACATTGGATCTTTCAACAAGATTCGGCGCCAGCCCACAAGTCGCGCTTAGCGCAAAATTGGTTGAGAGAAAATTTGCCAGAGTTCATTGAACATACCGATTGGCCCTCTGGTAGTCCCGACCTTAATCCGCTCGACTATCGACTGTGGACGGACCTTGAAGAGGATGCCTGTAGCAAGCCTCACATCAATTTGGAGGCTCTGAAGTCCAGCATTCGGCGAGCTGTAGCCAATTTCCCAATGGAAAGGGTGCGTGCTGCTATCGATGAGTGGCCGGAGCGGTTACGGAAGTGTGTGCGGGCAAGGGGGGGACATTTTGAATAATTTTGACGTAATCTGGAGTAGAATTTTGTGCTCTTTTCAATGGTTCCTGTAGATTTTTCGTAAAATAAATATTCGATGAGTTATGCACACTTTTACTTGTATCAGAACTTATGGCTAGACTAGGTACTGGACACTAGTAACAAATTTGAAACAAGGGAAGATTTTCTGACCTTCATTGATGCCTTCCTCAACTTGCAATCTACAAAGAAAAAAAGGAAGAAATAAATTTTGACGAAAATAAGAGTGATGACTCTGACTCTGCCGATGAAGGTGGGCTTCAAAACAATTTAAGCGCAGACCAGACAATAAAAAATCGAGGAAACGAGTTATCATTGATAGGAAAATCCCTAGGCCAAATTGTTTCAGGCGAGCTACAGTCCGTACAACTTCCTTTGGAAAGGTGTGTAGGAATTGGAACAGTTTGATATACGGTTATGATATCAGACAATATGGGTGCTGTGAGAGAAATACAAAATACTGCCAAACTGCAATAATGAAACCGTGTTATAATCATAAACTCAAATTGACGAAATGTACTAAAATAATCAGCATTGAAATAACTGTTTGTTTAATAAAGGAAGTGACATCGTTCTTTCTAGAAGTATTTCAGATGGTGAATGTTCCAGTTCATCTGAAGAGAAATTTCATGATAGATATGACGATAAATTGCTGGGAGACGAAAGGGATAGGGCTTATTTAGCTAGTTTGACAGAAAGATAGAGGGAAACTGAGTTATTCAGACGAGCAGAAAGAAGAGAGAAGATGAGAACTAGGTAAGTAACTGTTTCTCTATACTTGGGCTTTTGGTAATTCAAGAATTTAAATTTTCTCCGGTTCTCATTTTTTAAACTTATATTTTTTTAAATTACAGTTTATGCCTAGTAACGCCATTACAGTCCGTACAACTTCCTTTGGAAAGGTGTGTAGGAATTGGAACAGTTTGATATACGGTTATGATATCAGACAATACGGGTGCTGTGAGAGAAATAAAAAATACTGCCAAAACTGCAATAATGACACCGTGTTATAATCATAAACTCAAATTGACGAAATATACTAAAATAATCAGCATTGAAATAACTGTTTGTTTAATAAAGGAAGTGACATCGTTCTTAACGTCCCCTTGACTTACTACAGTGCTATTTGCTCATATTGGAGAAAAACTCAAATGTGAAACAAGATGGGTTGAGAGGCATGATGGGGTTCTGCAATTTTTGTCAACCTTGCCTTCAATTGTGAAATACCTAGACGAAATAAGTGAGTGGAATGATAAAACTTTCGCAGGTAAAGGCAGCAATACTATCAGGGGCTTTGTGTGACTCAGAGTTCCTAGTAGACTTGTTTTGTCTGAGTGAAGTTTTGGCGCTTAGATACTCTACCCTTAAGTACTCTACTGCAAAAAAAGTCTCTTGATTTGGCAAAAGCTGCTCAAGTAGTAAATCATTTGATAATTGATTTAGAGAAGAGAAGATCAGAAGCTAAATCACATTTTGAAAACATTTTCACGGACGTTAAGGAAATCGCAAACACTTTCAATATTGAAATTAGGAAACTTAGAACTTGTGGCCGTCAAACCAAACGACCAAATTACTCAAAACCCCGAAATCTATTTCAGGACATCTTCATATGTACCACTTTTAGATAATGTATGTGCACATTTGAAGACACATCAATTGGACCATTGCCCAATGGCAGTCGGTTCTGTTTACTGACGAGTGCAGAATGTGCATGGCAACGACAGGAGAGGCCGAGTCTACAGACGTCCAGGCGAGCGGTTTGCCCAATGCTGTTTCGCTGAAACGATAGCATTTGGCGGTGGTTCCTGTATGATGTGGGCCGGCATCTCTTTAGAGGAAAAGACGGCCCTTCTTTTCGTGCCTGGGGGAGGCCGAGGACCAATACCCTAACCTTTCGAAATTTGCTAAAGTTTATCTATCTTCTCCCGGGAGTAGCGTGTATAGTGAGAGGTTGTTTTCTGAAGCTGGTATCATTTATGACGAAAAGCGTAATCGCTTGCTACCATCAAACGCTGAAAAGCTTGTTTTTATACATCACAACTTACCGCTGATTAATTTTACTTATTAAAGTATTGTAATTTTCATAATAAATAATACAAATCTTGATTAATATGATGTTTTTTTTCCATGATTTGGTATTCGGTATTCGGCCGAATAGTACCTATTATTCGGCCGAATACCGAATACCAAACAAAGTGGCCGAATAGGCCGAACACCGAATAGTTGCCGAATATTCGTGGCATCTCTAGTTTCTGGTCTTTAGGGCTTGTTTGTGTAACAGTTGATGGAACAGGAGATATATTATAATAAGTGTTGTTACAATAAATAATTTATAAGTGAAGTTGTGAGTGCCATTCATTATACCTACAAACACAACAGATTGGCGACGAGGATAAAAAGAATCTACAAATTCGATAATACAATGGTCATGGCAAATAGGGTATCACATAGGTTGCTTTTGAGGAAGTTGAGTTGTTTTGGTATTTCACCGAATATGGTGATTTTGTTGAAATCATTCCTTAATAACAGGCAATTATATGTAGAATTCAGAGGTGTCAAATCATCTCACTTTGTATCACGATCAGGGGTACCCCAGGGTTCTAATTTGGGGCCCCTATTGTTTATCATTTTTATTGACGACGTATGCACTCGATTGAACGCGGAAAAACTTCTTTTTGCGAATGATCTAAAGATTTCAGAGTAATTTATGATATCTCAGATTTTTATAATTTGCAGGAAGACATTAGACGATTGCATGAATGGTGCACTGAAAATGAACTGCCTCTTAACCCTTCAAAGGCTACCGTGACCATATGGTCACACCTACAGCGCTGCACAAAATCAGCTGACATATGTACGTATATCTTAGTATACGTGAGGAAGCGATGATATTTATTCAGTTGACTTAGGAACTTTGTAGTGTGAACGTGTCGCATTGTTATTCCACTGATTTCTCATTCGTAATAGAGGTGAACTGCCGTGTTTGTTAGGTATTCGCAATAAAATGGATCCCAAATTTGTGTAAGTATCAAATTTCTATTTCAAACTGAATATCTTTTAATTATATTTGTTTCAATAGTTGGTGAAATGTGTGAGGAATTTCAAGAATATATTAGATTTGAATATCTCTTCTCTGTTCAAAATCAACTTTGATGCAAACTTGACTGTGACCGCATGGTGACACTAGCCGAATCTGGCAGAAATTGATATTTTTTGTTTCAGGCGAGGTTTCTCTCTCAAAGAAGCCTTAGATATAGTATATAACGACGAAGAAGATAGCAATGGTGTGTGTGACATTTACATATCACCGCCGGAACCAAATGTACTGACAGATGAAGATTCGGGTGATGAAGAAGGCGGGGAAATGGATAATTTATCACGTGGCCAATTATCAACTGCAGCAGAAATCCGACTTTCTGACAATTCGCGCATAACTGGCTTCGAAGATGTTTCAAATGAAGAAGGCAGTGAAGGAGACAATAGTTTATTAGAAAGTGAAGTTAGTCAGATTGAAAAATGTGGTCCAAGCACTAGTTCAAACAAGAGCACCAAAAAGACGAATTCAACGAAGAAGCCGCAGAAGAAAGTGAAAGAAACACTCAAAAGAACTTGGATCGAGGGCGATCTTCTAAAAACGACAGCAGTATTTCCACAGCCAGACTATACCAATTTTATAGGAAAATCCCCAACAGATTTATTTGAATTGTTTTTCGACGACGACATTGTTCGTATGTTAGTAGAAGAATCAAATAAATATGCGCTCTTCCTAAACCATCCAGATCCGAAAATAGAATCTGATGAAATGAAGTGTTTCATCGGTATACTTATTTTGACCGGGTATAACTCTCTTCCCGGAAAATGTTTTTACTGGGATTCAGAATCGGACATGGGAAATCAATTAGTAAAGGAAGCAATGCGTAGGGACAGATTTCGACAGATAATGCGTTTTTTACATTGTGCCGATAATACCAAACCCAATTACAAAGACAAAATGTGGAAACTTAGGCCGCTCATTGAAAAACTTCAAAAAAATTATTTGAAATATTTTAAGCCGACAGAAAATATGAGTTACGACGAATGTATGGTGAAATACTATGGCAGACACAGCTGCAAACAGTTTATTCGCGGAAAACCGATAAGATTTGGCTATAAAGTATGGAGTTTGAATGCCGAAAACGGCTACCTAATCAACTTCGATATATATCAGGGAAGTAATCCGAAGTCGGTTACTGAATATGACAATAAATTTGGAAAAGCTACTTCTCCATTACTAATAATGCTAGACTCCTTGCCAGATAGAAATCTTCGTTATCAAATTTATACAGACAATTTGTTTACGAGTTTCAATCTTTTGACGGAGCTAAAGCAAAGAGGCTATGGAGTTACAGGAACCGTTAGAGAAAATAGGGTTCCAAAGGACTGCCCAATAACTTCTAAATTAGACATGAAGAAAAAAAAAAGAGGTTCTATCGAGTCTAAAATTTCAAAAGATGAAGGTGTGATACTAGTGCGTTGGACTGACAATGCCCCTGTTACCATGGCTTCAACTTCTTATGGAATTGAACCCACTTCTTTGGTGAAAAGATATTCACAGTCCGAGAAGAAAATTATTCAAATTCCCCAGCCACGTCTTATAAATGCCTATAATAAATATATGGGTGGGACAGATCGGATGGACGAAGATATTGCGCGCCATAGAATAGGTATCAGAAGTAAGAAATGGTATTGGCCGTTACTTACTTGGCTTATAGATACCGCATTACACAATGCATGGATACAGTATAAAAGTGCAGGTAATTCAATTACTAATCTGAATTTCAGAAGAGAAATTGTAAAGGTATACCTAAATAGGTTTAAAACTGCCCCAAAAAGATATGGAAGACCAACAACGAGTAGAAATAGTGTCTCCATGAATAGGATTTCGGATGATATCAGGTATGACCATAAGGACCACTTAGTTGTTCCAGTTCCAAATAACAAGAGGAGAAGATGTGCCGGAGAAGGATGCTCCTCTGTTGGTCGAACACAGTGCAATAAATGTGATTTGGGACTATGTGTGGAATGTTTTTATATATTTCACATTAAATAATTTGTTCGACATTTCTGTATTCATATTGGGCTAGTGTGACCATATGGTTACGCCATTTTTTTGAGAAAAATAAAGGAAAAAAATGCATAATTCTTATTCTACCCAACACTGATAAATGGAATTCACTCAATAGAATCGCTAAATTTGCTCTCTTGAAAAAATAATAATTCCGCCTTTGAAGGGTTAATATCGATAAATGTAAGATTATGACTTATTCCAGAAAACAATCCACCCATGTATTCAATTATAATATTAACAACCATAACTTGAAAAGGGTGAACGATTGCGAGGATTTAGGTGTTTTTTTATGGCAAGCTCTCATTCAATATGCACATTAAAAAGATTGTATGTGATGCCAATAGGTCTATGGGTTTTGTTCTGCGTAATTGCAGAGAATTTTCGAACAGCTATTCAATCAATATATTTCAGTTTAATACGTTCTAAACTGCAGTCTGGTATGAAATTACGTTCATGAAAAATATATTTCAGTGTTAGAATACGTACAGAAAAAATTATTGAAATTTTTATACTACAAAAAGCATAAAGTTTACCCTATACTCCATTATGACTATAACTCTATATGTATATTTAGTTTTCCCATTCTGTAATTGGCCTAGGCGGTAGAATGGTGTAATTATTAAATAAATAAAAATAAATAAATAAACTCTCAGTAGAGAGTTGAACTCGACCTACTGGTCGAGTTCAACTTCGTCAGTTTGAGAAAGAGAAGATAAATTTCTGGTGCAATCTTTGCTTACAAATTAGTTAATGGTCATGTCGATTCAATATACCTGCTATCTCTGTTAAACTTTAATACACCCCGCATTTTATCAAGAACAAATTTAACTTTTACAATCAATGTCTGCAATACTCAACACCATTTTCACAGTCCAGTGGCATCCATCTGTAGAAGCTTGAATAATTTACCCTCGGTTGATATATTTTTTCTTTCCATAGTTCAGTTTAGGAAACAATTGTATTTGTTAATTAGGAATCAACCTCAGCTGGCGACGGCTAGAGGCATTGTTGTACATATGTAAATGTATGTATTACTTAACTGTTTACACCTGTAATTGGGCATTAGCATGTTGGATGTGAAATAATAAATATATAAATGAATGCATTCATCGAATAGAAATGTTTATTTCATATTGAATTCATTTTATTATTTATTATGATAAAATTTTTAGATGATAGTTTCATTTTTCCTACAGAGAAATGTTCGAAAATGGGAACATCATCGAAATCAGAGGAGACTCATAGAAGCACGAGTCTAAACGAAATGAGGATTGTTTTAGAACAAGCTGAAAAGGATGTTATAATGGATACCTCAGCTTTTGGGATGGTTTTAAATCATCATAAATTGAAGGAAGCAGTGGCCACGGTTTCTTTAAAAAAAAAATATGGGGAAAAGGCGAATTTGGAATTCTCAATACCAATGAGCTCGGATGAAGATACCGATGATGAATTTGGTTGTGATTTAGAAACTGAGCGGTCATTGAATATGGACGATGCAAAGGATATTGCATCTTCAGTTCCTTAGTCCTGAAAGATTATACCACAAATCAGTCGAATGGGGATGTGAAATTTTTGACCGTCTTTGTAAACGGAAAAGAAAAAGTCGTCAGAAAATCAACCCTGTGTTGGTTTTTTCAAGAAAAAGAGGGGCACTTATCAAGCGATAGAACCATACGATGTAGAGGAATGACGGAAATAAAGTGATCTGGATTGTGATATCAATATAAATGGGATTATGTCGAAAAATAATTAACAAGGAATAGAAGGAGATGGTATCGAGTTAAAAAAAAACTACTGTGTTTTTTACATACTCCAATTTGCACAGGTATGTAGTTCGTGTCATCGGTAAATCTAAGAAATACAAAATCAAATTTCTTAAAGAAGAATTAAATCATTCAATTTGGCCAAAGAATGATAATATCCAAATGGTCGAAAAAAAGTTTATATTTTACGGACCTTTACAGTTGCAAGGTATGGGACCATTTCACTTGAGGAGAGAGGATATAGTTAATATAAAAAATACTCTTAACCCAGATACACCTACCGTATGTTAAAACAGACACCTCTCAAAAGTCGAAATATATGTACCTTGCGCTACTTATTCATAGATGGCGACAGTATTACTGCTTTTTTGAATGAACTGGCATATCTATTCGTTTTGAATATTTTCGTCTGTGTCAGTTAATCCAGCAATACCCTGAATTTGAATCAGTGATTTAATTATTGTGCAAAACATGGATAACAAATAGTAAGTATTTTCAGGATATAAGTTATCTTTTTTTAATTCATTACTGAAACTTGTTTAAAATATAAGGTATTTTTCACATGTAAACATATTTCGTCAAATATTTCTCGTTTTAGATTCAAAACATAACCTCTAAAGTTAATGTTTGTTATAACAGACAGTAGTATAATAGACTACTATATTTAGTCATTTTATTTTTTGCAGCTATTGGAAGAAACCCTTAACATTACACGAGCTTATGGAAGAAATTGAAAACTTGGATGAGTCTTACGACATTCCTGATACAATTTCCATATTTCCCCCTTCCGATGGCTACGAGACGGATGAAGACTCGGGAGATGAAGCTAAGGTAGATATCAATAATCTCCCTGGAAATCAACTTAGGGCGGAGGCTGAGGTTAGTTTCGAAAATAATGACATACTAAGTGCAGATGGCTATGACAGAGAGGATGAGTTACCGTTGTCTTCGTTTCTGCAACCAAAGCACCAGAAGTTGCTCTTCGAGACATCCACATTCAAAAAATCTAAACCTACTTTTACATGGAAAAAAACTGATATAAATGCTTGTCTCTCAACATGGCAAGAAAAGCAAGGCTCGAAAAATACTTTATCGCCAATAGATCTTTTTTTCTTGTTTGTAGACGATGAGATAATCGACTTGATAAGAAACTTCACAAATTTATATGCCTCTCAGCATAACAGATCAGGGGACGTATCCACTGAAGAAATTAAATGTTTCATTGGTATTTTGTTACTCTCCGGATATTATAAATTTCCTAGAAGGGCTATGTATTGGGAGAATGCTGAGGATGCTGGAAGCAAGCTAGTTTATGAAGCAATGTCGAGGGATCGTTTTAGTTTCATAATGCAAAATCTTCACTGTAATGACAATACAAAGTTGACTAAAGACGACAAATTTACCAAACTGCGCCCTCTATTTGACACTTTGAACAAAAAATTCCAAGCTTTTGCCCCCTTTCAAGAATTCCACAGCCTTGACGAGTCCATGGTGCCATATTATGGTGGCCATGGCACGAAGCAATTCATTCGAGGAAAACCGATCCGCTGGGGTTACAAATTTTGGACAGGAACTACTAGAAACGGATATGTTGAATGGTTTGAACCATACCAGGGATCAGGGACTCAACTACCTAAGAAATATCATCATCTTGGTTTAGGTGCCAGTGTGGTTTTACAGTTTGCAGATGTTTTACAGCTCATATATAATAACGTTCCTTATCACATATTTTGTGACAACTTTTTCACGTCCATAATTTTACTTATAGAGCTCGCAAAAAGAGGCATAAAATGTACGGGCACAATGAGAGAAAATCGACTTCAAAACTGCCCTCTAAAAAGCTCTAAAGCATTGAAAAAGGAATCACGAGGTACATTTGATTATAGTTGCATTGAGGGCGAAAACATCATTGTTTGCAAGTGGAATGACAACAATGTTGTAACCATTGGGTCAAATGTAACTTCTCCCTTTCCAACTCTTTCTGTTAAACGATTTTCTCAAAAGGAAAAGAAACACATATATATCAATCAACCGCATCTCATAAAAAAATACAATGAAAATATGGGTGGAGTTGATCGGGCAGACCAAAATATTGGTTTGTACCGGGTCTGCATAAGAGGAAAAAAGTGGTACTCGTCCCTTTTCTCACACTGCATTGACATGGCAGAACAAAACGCATGGCAGTTACATAAATTCAACGGAGGAAAAATGGATCACTTAACATTCCGAAGATGTATTGCTTCTGGCCTTCTTGAAACATTCAAAAAGACAACCAAACGGGGCCCTTCTAAGCAAAGCAAATATCATCGAATGGAATCCAGATACGACAGACTTGATCATCTTATAGTTTATCAAGAAAAACAGACGAGATGTGGGTACTGCCATAAACTTGCGGCCTTTAGATGTAGCAAATGCAACGTTGCACTCCATCCGAAAGAATGTTTCATCAAATATCATTCAAGAGAATAAAATTGTTATGAAACCTACCTATTGTATAGATAATAGAAAACTATCATTTCTCATTTCGCATAGTAGTTCTAATTCCTACTGTCTGTTATAACATACACCATTTTTTTCTTATATAAAGCAAAAAAAATAAAAAATTTCGTTAAAAAAGTGTTTATTATTAACCATAAACTATCAAAACTAAAAGTGATTTGAAAAAGAAGCAAAAAAAAGTTTCAGGCATATATGGGTTAATATCAGTCAATTATATGAAGCTTCAGGATCTGATTTGATCACAGCACTTCCGGCATTTCACGCATTCACAGGGTGCGATTTTAACCCAGCCTTTTTTAGAAAAGGAAAAAACGTCCCTTATCAGTGATGACTAAATCAAAACATTTCATCGAGAGTTTCATCAAAATGTCAAAACCCTCAGAGAATAAAGAAGATATTTTTGGAAACATTCAAGAGTTTGTTTGCCATATGTATGATTTAACAGACTAAAATTGAATAATCAGGCAAGAGTATCGTTGTTTGAAAAACAATATCAATTCTTCGACACTAAAACATTCAAGTTACCCAAAAAAGGTATTGATGGCTCTTCTATTCCACCATGCGAATCAGAGCTATATCAGCAATTTTTAAGAGCATGTTACATTGCTCAAATTTGGTCATTATTCAGCTTTAGTGCTCTGACAAATTTTAATAGGCTGTTTTATGGAATAGTGAAAGCAGGTGATCCCACTTATACGCAATTAAATCATGAGGATTTTTTCAAACATTCCATTTTGAAGTAAAGTGAAAGTGAAAGTAATAAGTTAGATGGGTACTCTCATATTTCCTTTGTATCAAATTTTTTTGGGGTGACATATTTTTACATAAAATTATTCCAATTTTCAACTTAATCACCTTCATTCAGTTATTCACTTTCTATAACAGCTTGATTCAAAACCTTTAAAATTCATTAATCAGATCATACATGGATACGTGTTCAAATTGTCTATTATCCCTGTTTTTGTTGTTAAAGTGAGTTGTTTGTAAAAATTCCCAAGCACAAGTCCATGGACTTGATGATATATTTGGGAATAAACATATATTTATTTATTTATTAACAATTCGCTAGAGCAAACTACGTATTTCATTCGAAAATATATGTTCTGATAGCTCTTACAGTTTGTCAACTTGAGGAAGAAGAATTGTTTCGTCTTTTGAATTGGAAACATATCAAAATCAAAAACAAATGGTATAATCGAGATCAGGAAGGCGAAAAACAATTTTCAATGGAAACTGGAAAAAATAACTATTACTCAAAACATCGTGGAGAGGTGAAATTCATTCAGAATCGAAGTAAACAATCTCGCATATAACTTTTTTTACTGACTTAATCTTGTATCATTACAATTTGATGATTATTACCAATATCAACCAATCTAGCCGTAGACATATAAGAATGAAAAAATATCGTGGTAAGCATAGTATGGTACTGATTTGAAACTTTCAACATTGCGTCGAAGAGAAATAATCTTGTTCTATTTCGAGAAAGACCAAAAGTGAAATCTTTCTGTGACTACAGTACAGTTAAACTTTCCAGAATATTTCATCGAAGAAGGCCTGTTTGAAAATAATCATTTAATGGATTATTTCTGATACATTATTAATTACCTTCTTTAACCCGCATCTATATTTGATGCATTTGAAAATTCTTGTCCCTTGTGTTGAGTAATTTCACAGAGACATAATTATAATTGGGTTTTTGAAAGAAGTGTATTAAGGCCAAATAGGTAAGTAATATGTACTGTGAGAGACAGAGTTATACTTCATATTTGAAAATACTGATAATATTGTGAATAAAAATGACGAATATTGAAGATCAAACTAGTACCACACAACAAAAACCAATCATGAGATGTATGACACATTTGTTTCTGGAAAGTGTCAGACTGGATATGAGATTCTCCAATTTCCAATATCATTCAATTTGAATCATATTAGTAGATTAGTTGAATGGTAAATGTCAAGTAAAGCAAAAGTGTAATATGCGAATATTTCAGAAAAATTTCAGGTAATATCTTTCAAATAATGAGTGTAACCAGTTTTGAGTTTTTGCTATCTTTTCCATAAGAAACATAAGATTTATGCCCCATTTATGTTAAGTCTGTGGATTAACTAACTATCCATTATGACTTAAAATGGAAATAAGAATTTGTTCTTGAATTTCGTTTTCCATCTATATACTACATAAACGAAACAGTTCTTCTATTCATTTATTATGTGGTGAAGTCATGTTAGATTATTGAACAATTTTTTTAAGCGAAACTGATCAATCAATTTTAAAGGCTATAATAATCGTGAGAAGTTGAAATATGTGATAATTGAATGACTTGTCTTCATCCTCAGCTAGATAAGTTTATTCAAAGAATTGATACTGTTTATTCAAAGAATTGATACTGTTTATTCATTGCATCAAATTAACATAATGGCAAAAAAACTGAAATTATTAGTTGAGATAAGATGATAGTCGTATTTTTAATGTATTCGGTCATTATTTGAAAACAACAACGGTTCCCATTCCCGCAATAATTGACTAAAAAATTTCGAATCGATCATAACTAAAAGCCATAAAAATAATCCAGTTTTTACTCGGGCCGATAAAGGCAACAGTATTTTCGCCATATCAAGATCCGAATGTATAGATAAAACAATGGATTTCTTACAGCCAGATAAATTCAAAATTATAAAAAAGCCCTACTGTTTTCAGAAAGTAATGAAAGGAACTTTAAATCAGTCAGTAATTTTCAATCGATTCCAAAATTTATACAATCCAAGCTTTCTTGTATTATGTACTTATTATCGCAAGTTCATCCTAGGCTTTGCAAATTGCTAAGCCATTAACCAGGTTGACCGAAGCCGGAAAAGATTTTGTCTGGGATGAGGAATGTACGACTGCTTTCAATTGTGTGAAACGGGCATTGACATCAGCTCCCATTTTGAGTTATCCTCAGGCCGATGGAATGTTCATTCTGGATACAGACGCAAGTAATATGGCGATAGGTGTTGTGCTTTCGCAAATTCAAGATAGCCAGGAGAAGGTCATAGGATACTTCAGCAAAGTGCTATCCAAACCTGAACGCAATTATTGTGTCACCAGGAGAGAGCTTCTCGCGGCCATTGAGTCCATGTAACATTTTTATAAATACCTGTATGGACCTAACTTTTTACTGAGGACAGACCATGCTGCCTTGAAATGGCTCCTGCAGTTCAAAAATCCGGAAGGACAGGTCGCAAGATGGATAGAAAGACTACAAGAATACGATTTCACTGTACCAGTGCAGGAAAAATCCATTCGAATGCTGACGCAATGTCAAGGAGACCCTTTAGCTGCAAGCATTGCAGCATTGACGTCAAGATTATATAATGTATCTTATAATCCGGATCGCAAGACTCAATAATCCGAATTTATGACCGATGCATTCGTGGTTATCAGTTCTAACTTGTTTTAACCTTATTTCTAAACGGAAACCTATTTGTATTCTTATTATTTTGACGGCAGACGTGTTTTAGTATATAATAATAGTGCACAATAGTAAAGTGGAAATATGTTCATCATCATCATACAACCCTTTGCGTCCATTGTTGGACATAGGTATCTCCCATTTTATTCCACTCTGTTATAAATGTTACTTTTGTAAAAACAAAAAGGTGAAGCATGGGCTGAAGCACCCTAAAATTTGTGGATAAAAATTATCGAATGATGAAACTGCTGTAGCTCCCTTTCTTACAAAATTAAGACAAGTAATAGAA
Source organism: Harmonia axyridis (assembly GCF_914767665.1). NCBI lineage: Eukaryota > Metazoa > Arthropoda > Insecta > Coleoptera > Coccinellidae > Harmonia > Harmonia axyridis. The sequence continues at coordinate 36,993,203 of NC_059507.1, read as the reverse complement.
GCTCATGATCTCCATCCGCGGCAAATTTATAATGGTGACAGGTCTGGCCTTTTTTATTGCCTGATAAAACCTTCACAGCAACGAAGCAATGGCATCCAACAGAAAATCAAGCAAAGAACGGATCACGTTCCTAGCTTGCACAAACGGCGATGGTACTCATAAACTTCGACCTCTTGTCATTGGAAAAGCAAAAAATCCAAGGGAATTCAAGAACAAAACTCTACCTGTGGAACACGTCGCTAGTGGAAAAGCAGAGATGGCTTCGGTAATTTTCGGTATGTTTCAACCGCCAAACTCTACAGCTTTGATACAGCTATGGATCAAAATGCTATCAAATTAACAAAACTGAATTACTGACAAGGCCATATTTTTCCGATACTCGAAGACGTGGTCGGCTACTTTACAAAACCATATTTACGAACTTGAAAAATGTGATAACGTCAATAAGTACTCTGAACCGATTTACTGAAAAAGGTAACTTCGAGAAGGTGAATTCGATTTTAAAGGACTTAAAAGATTTCTGGATGCAAGAAGAGTTCCAAAATACATCTAGGTCGGGAAGATGGGACCAGAATCAGTGGAAAACAGAATATGATCAAATTTCAAATAAGATTGTTGGTTTTGTGATGCCTCTATCCAAAAAAGGACCACTAAACACGGAATCCTTCAATGCCACAACGGCGAAGAAAATAAGAAATTATTTTCTGAACGAATAAAATGCAAATTATGCATATGTCATTGTTTAGTTTGTGACACCCTATATGCGGTTTGTACACTGCATGTGACCGCCTTTATAAGACAGACATATGTGAGATGACTTCTGTGCGGAAGAGTACATAAATTGTATTCAATTGCGCTGTACGAGATCGATTGTAACACATGAGATTAAGCCAAGAGAATCAATATTATTATATAAAAAAAAAAAATTGAATGCACTGAATTACGCAAGTTGAAGCATGTGAAGGAAAAATTACAAAAGGTAAACAATGTCTCATCTGTGAGACAGAGTCAGTTTTTGGATCAGGAGTGTTCTTCTGCACACAACTGATAAAAGAGAACATCGGACACCAAACCCAATCCTGGAGCATGTTTCCAGAGATTACCCCACCAGAGTGGATCGCCAACCGCAACGCCAGGCGAAACCTCCCCGTTGCTTACAAGCAACCCACTCTTACCTCTGTTTCTCAACGAGGTAAACGGTTTCAGATTAAATATCTTGAAATCCCTCCTTCAAACAAAACGTTAGAAGTGACACCTAGTTTTACAATAACTAGCCACACGCAAACAAATCCCTAACACGGTCTCAACCTGCGTCGAACAACAAAAAGAAGAACGAAATAAATAATCGATTGTAACACATGAGATTAATCCAAGAGAATAAATATTATAATCACGAAATAGATATTTTAAAACCAAGTATGTGGTATTTGTATTGTCCAGTCAAAGTGTCCCAAGGTATTAGCTCTAAAAGGAAAACGGCAGATCGGGACCCTCACTTCTGCTGAGAGGGATTCATTGATAACTGTTGTTATGTGTATGAGTGCAGATGGAACTTTTGTACCACCTCTGATAATATTTCCTAGAAAAAATTCTAATGAACAGTTCAGGAATGGTGCGCCAACTGGAGCTATATTTAGGTTTCATCCATCTGGGTGGATACAAACAGATCTATTTACCGCTTGGTTTGATCATTTCATCGAAAAAGTTCGTCCATCCGCGGATCATCCTATTTTGCTCATTTTGGATGGACACAACACCCATACGAGAAATTTGGATGTTGATATAAAGGCCATCACTATTTTATGTCTGCCCCCTCACACATCACATAAGATGAGCCCTTAGATAAAACAGTGATGGGCGCTTTAAAATCATTTTTTTATAATGAAGAAATTCGAGTTTTCTTTAGGACCAACCAGCGCGCTGTTACTCATTTCGATGTCTGCGAACTTTTTGGTAGGGCCTACTTGAAAGTGGCAATGGATTAGCGGAAAATATGTAAATTTCTGCAAAAATATGTTGGAAAGGTGTTGCGCTGAGGGAGGAAATTTTGATTTTTATCTTTTAAAGTACAGAAATACTCCGATACCAGATATTGGCTTGTCACCAGCACAAATACTTTATAAAAGACGTTTAAAGGACAATATACCTTCTGTGGATACCTTAATGTCACAAACTTTTTTTTTGTCCGGTAGTTGATATGGTTAATCTGCTACCTTGTACAGAAAATATCACACCCGAAGCTGAAGAAGAAGCATGTAGTATAATAAAAGATGCTACTCCTTCTGGATTCACAAATATAGGAGTCCGACCCGAAGTGAGACTCGGAAGAAATCCTCATAGATGGATTGGAATTTTTAATGACAATGCTGGAACTTACGAAACTGGATGCCAAGCAATGTACCATGTGAAACAAAAATTCAGGAGATTCGTTCCTCAAGGATCCGATCTATCTTCAATCAGAATTAATCCCAGCACATCAGGGACAACAATTGAAGTCGAATATTTAGTGAATTACTTCTGTACCAAGGTTCCTCGAAGAAGACGAAGTGGGACTCGGAAGGAATCCTCATAGATGGATTGGAATTTTTAATGACAATGCTGAAACTTACGAAACTGGATGCCAAGTGATCGAGATTTTGGAAGAATCGAAATAAATTTGAGGAAACATGAGATCATATTCCTTCCGGACCAATATCGAGATATTATATGATCTTGCAAAAAGGTACAACCCACCTACACCGGCCAACCCAACACCAGCCCCGACCAAGAAGTCATCTTACTTCGACAAACTCGACGTTGATGTACGCATGGAACTCGACCACGGTAAATCCCACATTATTGATGTTCAACCTGACCTACGGTTTCCATTCCAATACTCAATCTACAATACCACTGAAAGGTACCCTGACTTAAATGTTAAAGGCCACCCGTTCACAAGCACATTTACCCTCATCGCTTATGACCTGTTGATATTAAATGCATACCTCCTAATCTGCGACCTCTATTCAAGAGAAATCCCATCCTATCATACGTTTCCGTACAAAAGCGAAACACTACGATCCGACTACCTCGCTAAACTCATGGAATGCTATGTTCCCCCCACCTTGAGCCGCTCCTTAACTCCCTAGCCCCGACCTTTGATCCTCAGAGAAAATTGCAACTATACGTTACAACTCTTGCAGGCTTCGACTTCCTACTGGACTTCGGCAGAATAGTACCTCCGCAACTAATGATCACATGCCACAACATCCTCGCAAGCGTCCGCTCGAATGCTGATCCTGAGACGATACTTAGACGTTTCTACGCCACACCTATCATCCAGATTGACGATCAGATCTACAACGCAAGCCATTTCCTTGGTGGATATTTCGATATCAACCAACGACCCACAGCCCATTCAAACTGGTTAAACTCCAGATTTGAGAAAGTCTTCAACCCCGTAATTGGTCGTGCTTTAATCCAACGCCCAACCCTCGCCAAGACCCAATTGACTGTCCCAGAGCATGCAGACTACAACATAAACCCCTATGACTTCCTTCTTTGTTTCAGCGATGATAATATTGAACTCCTTACTGATATCCTCAGTGATGTATCCAGCTTCATCGTCGAAGAGAACCCCAGTGCCAAGAAATTAGGACAAGCTTTAGATAACTCTACTGGTATTACTATCCTTTACCATTCCATATGGAGTGTCAGTCTTCCGACAGCCCACCTACTTCCTCCTCCCACTATAGAAAATCAACATGAAACCAACCTCCTAAATGATGCAGCCTACGCTAATCATGTAAAATTTCTAGTTCCCGGCCCCTCCTTCAAATCAAGCCTCGTGCCCCCACCTCCAAATATTGACTCTGCTTTCTACCTCGTAGGAAAAGACCCGTATGACAAAGACGATCCCGTCTTTAAGTATGAAATATTTGACAAATCACTCCACCTCTACCCTGACGTTTTATGGTTTCAACCATACGTAAAGAATCCGAGTGCTATTAACTACGCCCTAACTCTAGGACTATTAATAGAAAATGGTGACATTGACGGAGTTTCTATCCCCCTTCCGAATATTAGAATGAGTCTGACCGAAAATAACTCATTATATATTCAAGGATCGCTCCCACTTAATGCGATTTCACGCTACATTCCTCAAGTAGTTGACAACCACCGACTTCGAATTCCTCAAAGAACTATCCACAGTTCTGAAGATCAGCCCGTTGGTATCGCTTTACGTGACTGTTCCACCAACCTCGTCCCCCGCTTTGCAGCTGAAGGCGTTCGCGCCAACATGCACCGACTCTATGGTACTATTATCCATGGAAATTGCAATGACAACGAAGTTGATTTCACTTACGCAGCTTGGCAATCAAGCCAACCTCATCCTCTCCCCCCATCTTCAACATACCTATGGTCCTCGTACCGATACGTTGAGAAAGCCGCTACTCGGCGCAGACAAGTGCATCTCTATTATACGATGCGCCAATTCTATGGAGAAAGTGTGACTTTATCCAGAACACGAAACTTAAGAGGATATAAAAATCACTACAATGGAAATAAGTGATAAAAAAGCTTTAATATCTGCTTCTCAAAAAGAAAGATATACAGTATTTCTCCTATACCCCTAGAGACCAAGTGAAGAAGAAAATGGTCTTGAAAACCGCCTGCTTCATGAATGAAAGTGAAATCATCAATGAAACAACAAAGGATGGAAAAATAAAGCAGGATGAAATCGACTGCATCCAAATGAAAGGGATAAATCCCAATTCACGCTCCTTTCTTGTACATATAGCAAAATCTTGCCAAATTCAAGATCTTACGAAAATTGAAGAAACAGACCGTGTCAGAATACAATGGCAGAAATATTCCAGAAAATCCCTTGTAACACAATGTTACCGATGCCAAAAATTAGGCCACGGATCTTCCAACTGTAATAAAATCCCGAAATGTGTCAAATGCGCGAAAAACTAATTAACGGAAGACTGTGAAATCGAGGAAAAAAATGGTGAATTGATACAATGTGCTAACTTCGATGGACCACACACTGCAAGTTATTCTAAATGTCCAATAATTCTAAGGTATGTTGACTCTTTAATTCACAAATCGCCTCAAAAACCAGAAAATATCCCCAAAATTCCTGAAATGAAACAATTCCCCCCTTTGAAAAAGAGCTACAAACCTGTAACAAACCAACAAATTCATATCTAGAGATGGCAAAAAATGTATCGGATGTCGATCTTTTTCGTCGGACGTTTTCGACCTAGCAAAGGGATTTTATCTTTTATCCACAGAGTTTCCTATATTTAGATTTTATCAGTGCTGCAAGCTCTCCAGTCAGTCCAGTCACCAGTGTCGTTTAAAATTGTTTTTAAGAGCGTTAGTTAGATTTAGTTTATACTTGTTCTATATATTTTTTATTATTATTAATATATCATTAAAATGTCGTTGGGTGCTAATAATATCATTAAGAATGCAGAAAAATCAAATCAAAATATAAGTTATTCCAGAATTAGGATAGTACCTAGAGTACCTTTGAAGGTAGAAAGTGGAATGTCGTCGAGCAACACCTCAGGTATATAATTTTTTTAAATCTGTTTAAATGAGTTAATTCATCTATATTGCAGCGCAATCTACAGTGTTAGGATCATTGGAATAAGGCGACCAGTTCGGACTAAGCCAACGGACTAAGACATATATCTGTACCTCAGGACCACATCAGTCCATTTTTTACAATTTTCAGGTTATTAATTTCTTCACGAGAACAAATTAAATCAACTTCTTCTCCTATTGATGCTAGGTTGCTTCATTCTCAATAGAATACAATTTTTATAGTGGCAAATTTGGGTTCTTCATGTTTCATAAGGAACAATTTTTGAGTTAGATCCCTTCAGATGGGCTAAGTCATATGGAAGCCAAAAATATCAGTAAAAAGATTAAATTTTTGAGAGAGCTTTTCAAATATTTGATACACAGGACTCCATTTCAAGCAAAATTTGTTACGTGTTAGTTAATTTAGTGAAGGAAAGGGGTAAAGGAAACATCACCCATCCTATTATTTTTCCACCCCTGGAAGATGAGCCTATAATGTCATCATTTGATGAAATCCCATCTGTGGAAACCAATGCCGCATTATCCAGCGTGAATGATTCAATTCCGAGTACATCAGAGCAACAAAATTATAATATTTCACCAATCCGAAGCGAAGAATTTGTTTTTGACGACTCTCATAAAGATTCAAATGGCTGCCAGAAGTAATAATTCTTCTAAATTCGTTTCACTCCTACCTCCTAATGGACCATCGAATTCGTCTAGTACCATCACTACCAGCAGTAGGTGTTGCGAAATACATCAGTTTCATAAAAAATGTTTGAGCACGGAGTCGGCCAATATATCGCGACGTCCACAATGCTCGGAGGAAATTGGTACAAATTTGGTTGAAGGAGACTGCACAATTTGCTTAGATCCATTAAAAAACGAAATATACATAACCAACTGCAGACACTCCTTCCACCGTCAATGTATTTCGAAATGGGCAAGTCAAAATGAGACTTAAATATATATTTTTTTTTCAGAATGGATACGAGTAATCTTGAAAAATGCATTATTTGTTGTCAAGAAATTGACGAAACAGATGTATTCGTTGGGAAATGCTTACATAAGTTCCACAAAAAATGTTTGAGCACGGAGTCGGCCAATATCTCGAGATGTCCACAATGCTCGGAGGAAATTGGAACAAATTTGGTGGAAGGAGACTGCACAATTGGCTTAGAGCCATTAAAAAACGAAATATAATGGGTGATTTTTTAGCTGGTTTGGTTTTGGCAACACTGGTTTTGACAGCTGACGTGTGTTTAGTACCTTGTGTCACTGTCAAACAGCTTCAGTTTGGTTTGCAATTTAACCATGGATCGTCTTACAAATGAACAACGCTTGCAAATTATTGAATTTTACTATCAAAATTCGTGCTCGGTTAGAAATGTTCATCGCGCGCTGCTTCCATTTTATGGTCGGCATTCTCGACCTTCTGAGCAGTCTATTCGGAAGATTGTGACCAAATTTCGCACCAAATTCACTTTGTTGGACATTAAACCACCAACACGTTTACGTACTGTGCGTAGTGAAGAAAATATTGCGGCCGTATCAGCTAGTGTGACAGAAGACCGCGAAATGTCGATTCGGCGCCGTTCCCAGCAGTTAGGCCTTTGTTACAGCACTACGTGGAAAATTTTGCGGAAGGATTTGGGCGTAAAGCCTTTTAAGATACAGCTGGTGCAAGAACTAAAGCCAGCCGACCTACCACAACGCCGAATTTTTGGTGAATGGGCTCTTGGAAAGCTGGCCGAGGATCCGCTTTTTTATCGAAAAATTGTGTTCAGCGATGAGGCTCATTTTTGGTTGAATGGGTACGTAAATAAGCAAAATTGCCGCATTTGGAGTGAAGATCAGCCAAAAGCATTGCAACAGCTACCAATGCATCCCGAAAAAGCCACTGTTTGGTGCGGTTTATGGGCCGGCGGCATTATTGGGCCATATTTCTTCAAAGATGATGCGAATCGCAGCTTTACTGTCAATGGTGAACGCTACCGAGCGATGATAACAAACTTTTTTTTGCCCGAAATGGAAGTTTAAAAGAGAAGAATTCCCAACCCTTAACGCAAGCAGAACAGGACTTGCAAATGCTAGTACAGAGTACAGCCTTTTCGATCCCTGAACCACTTTTGCTACAAATACGAGCGTTAGGGAATATAGTTACTGCTACTAAGCAGCACCTATATCCAGAATTCCCACAGATGCCTACCACGGTAATCAACGGACAAGGGGGATTCTACGGACTGCTCCAACCGCCAGTCCCACCACCAGCACCGATCCCACCGGTCGCTCCCGTTGCAGGCCAAGCCCAACCACCACCGGCCCAACCCGCAGCCCCTGCAGTTAACGATAATAATAATAATATTATTGATCTTAGATATCATTATATTAGGGAAGTTGTTGCTTCAAATAAGATGGTGCTAAAATATTTGCCTGCAGCAGAAATGCCTGCTGATGTGCTAACAAAAAGTTTTTGTAAGATTAAACACCTTGATCTATGTAGAAAGTTAGACATTTTGAGATGTATGTGTGTATATTTCCTGTCATCTAGCATAACGTCAGTCGTTGATGAACGTTAGGAAAGAATGTTTCATTGCTTACAATTCAACATTGAAGTGTTCATAACTTGTAGATATTTCACAAAATATCTCAATTTGTTTAGAGTACCATATCAATCGTCTTTGGTTGGAATATTTACAGTATGCCTTGAGGATTTGAGTGAAGTTAAAAATATTGAATTTTCTGATGATATATTTTCAAGCAAATGCTTGCTACTTCCAGACCTAGCAAATTACAATAATATTGTAATTAAGCTGGTTCATTGTTGAATTTCATTTTTGTTATAACCTTTTGGGTTACGTTTATTAATTACATATTAATTTTCTTTATAGGTTGGTTCTAGTTTTATTGAAAGTTGTAAGTCATTTATAATTAAATATCTATTTGTAATTTAGTTCATATTTTTTTTCACATTGATTCAAAACTGAAATTCTTTTTCAAACGTGGCTGACCTTCTAAAATTAAATTATAGTGAAAATTTTGCTCAGTTGGGTTTCAGATCTACAAAATGGCTTACGCAGAGGTTCATTTCATTGAGGATGATGTATTCAGTGAAGTTCCCATAAGTTGGCTGAATTCAGAAAACACAGAATGAGATGGCCCCCGAATGATCCCAAAAATGTAACAAAGCTGCCCCCAAAAGTGACTTTTAGTAAATTTGGAGGGAATATATGGTAAGTTTATTTGAAACTTAACAATATATCATGATGTGTATCATGTGTGAAGTAGATGGGCCTTATTCTATGGGATAATATCTGCATATCACTTTTTGAATCACTCCTTGGAAACGTACAATTTTTCCAGAAAAATATTAAAAGGCTATCAAAAAAACAGGGAATACTGATTTCATTTCTTCTGGTGATGAAGGTAGAGGAAGGAGAACGAGAAAAAATATTCCTCAGTACTGTTCAAATGAATCTGGGGGTAATACGTGATGTGTCAACCGTGTTCAACTGATATTGACATTTTCAGATAGTATGACTCCACCTCCTTTTATAAACCTACAAGGGACTGAAGTAATTTGGTAACAGTCTGATGATCCATTCAGTATGACTAACATGATCTCTTTTGAACAGAATAATGCTGGTAAGATTAGACGTTGCATAGCAAATGAAAAATATTGCTCAAACTCCACCAGAAATAAACTGATCTTTTTCTACCGATACCCTTACATATCAAAATATATATAAGTGCAGATACAGTAGTCAGACCTCCTAGGCGAATACCTCTTCAACTTATGGAAAGAGTTTTGAAAAAACTTGACGAGCTAGAACGTTTAAAAATTATTCAGAAAGTGGCAAATCCAGTAAGCTGCATATAATAAGCTTGACAATCTTCACATTCAATCATATAGACTCCACTTTTTTTTTCAAATTCTTCACCACGAAAAGAATTTTTATCGATCAACCCTTTTAGAGCAATTAGAAATTTTGAGAAGAAAGGATGACACAAAACTTGTAGATGATGTAAAAGAGTTTCCGTTATATAATATTTTCAAAACAGTCATTTAGAAACGATAACCAGAAAAAGAAGAATTTTATCTTTATGTTTGTGTTTATTTTTATACGGTTCAGGCTCGACACATGCCTGTGTTATTTCTACATCCAGACAATTAATATTTAACCTAATTTTATACATTTTATATCTTTGACTAGTGAAAACTTAGATTAATTGATTGAGAATCCTTGTATGTTTGTAGTACTTTTTGAGTTTTGTAACTTGTTGCTGTGTTTAATGACAGTTTTGTATATATATATATATATATATATATATATTCTTTTTATACATAGGGGAAGCCGGGACAAATTTCAACACGGGTAAGTTGCAACACACCTGATATCTGAACCAGAAGTAATGTTAATAGATTCCTAGAAGTAAGCGTTATTTCCATTTGAGTCGGCTACTAAACGGTAGAGGGCGCACCTCGATTTGTAAATATACGGAGCTGTATTAAAGCAAAGCGTTGATGTTGTACGATGGATTATTGCTCTTTACCTTAGGTCCATGAGACAATAACTCTGTCGCCTTGACTCGTGACGTCTCACTCGGTGGATGACAGATGTCAACCTCAAACTTCATGTCATGTCAAGCCTCACTTCCTTGTCATAACCCTTTCAAAAACAACACGTGCATGGTCACAATTTTATTAATAACTACTACTACTACTAACGGGTGTTTTTTAGGAGGTTTGTTTTTCCGATAGATGTCGTTTTATTTTATGACAGTTGTTTTGACAGCTCAAAGTGGCATTTCTACTCAGTATTGTTTGGCAAATCATTATGAATAGGTTAACTCCAGAACAACGTTTTCAAATCGTGGAAATTTATTTTCAAAATCAGTGTTCAATTAAAAATGTTTAGAGAGCACTTCGTGAATTTTATGGTGCACATAATCGTCCGTCAGAGACCACCATAAAGAACGTAATTACCAAATTTCGGTCTACATTCACTCTTGGATGCCAAGCCACCGACATATACATATATCGATGTCTTCTTCTTATAAAAAATAACAGTGATTACTTCAGTCAGTATGTCTCCAGAAACTGTACCCAGTGCTGCCAACCCACTGAGCTCAAATAAAGGTAGATAGAGGTTCGAAATTTAGGTAGATGTTGCCAAATTTAGGTAGATTATTTTTTCCTTTATTTTTAGGAGTTTTGAAAGAACTGAGTCCATAGTATTATACTTTATTAATGATAAATATTGATGAATCAATAAAAAAATATAAGAATTTACATAATAAAAAAAATTTAAAAACAATAAAATTTAAAGTAAGAAATATATTTATGTAATAATTTAAAATTACTTTACTACTTGAACTAGTTGAACACGAAAGAATAAATAGTCTTTCAAATATTTCATTTCAACAGATGTGGGTAATTTGCAAGAAAACGCTTGTTGTCCAAAAACTTTCATTATTTTAACACCCAAAAGGGTCTTTTATTGCTTCCCGACGGCAGCCTTCGATGCATTCAGACGGTCTCATCTCATTCCTTTCGACGATCTTACTTTATTCTGTTTTTTTTAAGCATAAGGATCGATTCAATTAATCTGCGAGCAATACGAACCTATCTATTATTCCTACGTACATGCAACCATATTTACCATCGCTATTTTTCTATCAAGCAAGTGCGTATTGAGGCGCAGCCATCGTTATTTATTAGTTTTTTACCCATTTCGGTCCTTTCTTTGCATCTGTATGTTTCTGAAACTCTGCCGCTGATCTCCGCAGATCTTTGTATCCAATGGCGTGAGTAAAAATTACGATGTGAGAGCTTTAATAAGGAATAGTTTTTTTCATAGTCACGTTACTGTTACTGGTAAAACGGTTTGTCGTTGATCTAAAACCGTAAAGTTCGCGCGGAGCTGAATTAAGGTAGATCGAGCTCAAAAAAGGTAGATAGGTAGATTAGTTCGAATTTAGGTAGATCTACCTAAATTTAGGTAGGGTTGGCAGCACTGACTGTACCAGACACACCCAAGCCTTAGGCCGCACCTACATTAGGTCCGCATTTCTCCCGATCCGATCCGACGTTGTCCGATGGTCGGACGACGTCGGAAGAAAAACAAACACCTTTATCTTAATGTTAGTGCCTACAATTGAAACGGAGCTTCCGAATTCTCGATTCTCGACGACTCACGACACTATCCGATTTGACGGCTGATCAATCATGTTTGGTTCCAGTCCGACGTTTCTAATCCGACCCGTAGTTATTTTGCCTATCACGTATGATGAAAATGAACTATCTCCAAGTAATTTAAGCAACGCCACGCTAGAAGATGTAGATGAGGAAAATACAAATGATGCAGAGACAGATATCAATTATTGTTCTATCAGGGAACCTGAGGCATCTGGATCAGAATTCACTTCATTTGCCAAACCTCAAAGCAAACAACAACCATCAAGTTCTTTAAAAAGAAATAATAAAAATGATAACAATACAATTCTTTCAAAAAAACAAGATAGTTATGATTCCCAGGTGCTTGAAATTGAAAGAAGGAAAATTAACCTGATGGAAAAACGTTTTTCTCGACCAACAAATACACATCAAGATGATCAGGACTACGCATTCTTCATGAGCTTACTGCCTTCTGTTAAGCAACTAAATCAGATTGAGAAAATGAGACTCCGAATGATCCAAAATATAATTTGAGATGTATTATTTTCTTGCTTTGAAAAAATTTGAATCATTCTCCTATCCCAAAATTCCGAAGAGTTATCGACTGATCGAGCACTATTGATTTACCCTGTATACAGGATGTATATGAATAGTTGCGAAAAAATTTAGGGGGCGACTCCTTGTCAACAAATAGGGTGGGTCTTTTATATAAACTTTTTTTTAGCCTAGCTCCTAAAGATGACGCACAAAGGTAGTTTTCAATTTGTGAAAAGTTTATAATTGTTTTTTTTTTTGTTACATTTATTTTGTATTTGTACCAACTCTCAATGAAAATATCGTTTTGACATAGCCTATTTGACAAATTTAAGGCGTATTATCTGTTGATATTTTTTTTTTTCAATGCGTTCTCATCCAAATTAAATGTCGGCTTAATTTCATCTGGATGAATTTTTTGGATTCAAAGAAAAAATTTAAAACAAGAGATACTCTCGGAGAGAAAAAAAAATATTCAGGTAAAGTTTTTCTATGATTAGCTATCATCGTATAATTTGATAATTTTTCCAGGTTATGCAACCACATCTGATAAATATATACAACTCAATCATGGGTGGCGTAGATCGTTCCGACCAAAATATTAGTTTATATCGAATTTCGCTGAGAGGGAAAAAATGGTATTTTCCTCTAATATCACACTGCATTGATATGTGCGTCCAAAATGCATGGCAGTTGCACAAGAAGGAGGGAGGGAACTTCGACCAGCTGAACTTCAGGAGAAAGATTGCCATCCTATTACTTACCCAAAACAAGAAGGAATACACTTTCCAACAAGGTCATTCGAGTAAAAATTCACCACAGATGGAATTACGCTATGACCGGTTGGACCATATTGTCTCCCCACAAGACAAGCAGACACTTTGTGGATATTGCCATCAAAAAACAACTACAAGATGCTTGAAATGTGATATAGGGGTTCATGTAAAATGTTTTTATGATTTTCACACACAATCGAGATCGTGATCGTAATAGTAGTGGAACTGCCTAATGTCCTATATATAGGACGGGCTTATTTTTGTACTTAGAGTGAAAAAACTTCTTTTTTTATACTTGTTATCATTTCTTGTCACCCAAAGACCCAAAATTCATAAAAAAAAATTTTTCAAGTCTGCGAAATAAGCTATTTTTATTTTTATTTTATTTTATTTATTCATAATATAATTCATAATATATCATAGCTATAGGCATATCTGGGTTAAATTCCTCTTGGTTTCCTAGTTTTTTAATATTCACACATATGGTAGGTTACAAATTTTAATCACAATACTGACATTTCTCTTTACTGTAAACCTTTTCTTCAGGCTGAAGATGAAAGATTATTCCTTCGAAACATGTCCCTTTTGATGTAAGTCTTCGGACTATATCCCATAATATGGGTTTTGCTTGCATGGACGAGAATCACTGAGACTTAACATCGAACAATATTTTTTTTGGTTATAATTGAAATGCATGTTTCGGGGTAAATTGCACCAACGGATTAGGAGTGTGTTGCAACGTCTGTTGCAACTTACCCCAGGAACTTTCTCATTGTAACTGAAATATTTTCGACAGGTCATGAGGAATTACAAGAGGAAAACTGAAAGCGGCATAACCCGTGCCGCCAGTTTAGTATTAGAAAATGAAGGAAACCTGCAATTCTCTATTAGAAAAGTTGCGAATGATTTTAATATCCACTACTCCACTTCATCCAGATACATTAGTAAAGTGAAGAAATTACGTAATCTTCGAGACACTTCAGAAATGCCAAAATCAGGATATGCCAAAGCTAGACTAGTGTTTACGGAAGAGCAAGAAAGCATTTTGGTAGCATACATCAAACGAAGTAGTGACATTATGTTTGGACTTGACCCTATCAGTGTGCGAAAGTTAGCATATCAGTGTGCAGTTTTGCATGAAATCAAGATTCCGTCATCATGGAATGAAAATCAACAAGCTGGAACAGAGTGGTTGAATCTTTTTCTTAAAAGAAATTCTGAACTTTCGATTCGGCAACCAGAAGCCACGAGTCAAGCCTACAAAGGAAAAACCAGCGATTCTTCTATTGGACAACCACTCCTCTCACCTGAGTTGCAAAGTGCTGGACTTATGTAAAGAAAGCGGTGTAATCATGGTCTCAATTCAGCATAACGAGTACTGATGGTACCGTGGAACTGAGAAGATCCCAAAGAAACCGTAATTATAGTTGAGTTCAGTCACATTCTATTAAAAAGACAATGAGTGCTTCTATAAGGAGAAGTAGCCGCCTCATGGGCATAGCGAGTACTGATGGTACCGTGGAACTGAGAAGATCCCAAAGAAACCATAATTATAGTTGAGTTCAGTCACCATTCTGTTCAGTGTAGTATTCTAGGAGCAGTTCGCCACATTTTACTCGTCTTGCCTTCAACATCAGAAGTATTGGGATTCAAAATCCTCCGAAAGTTGATATAATGCTAACAGACACTCCTTTCAGGCCTTTTGAAAAAATACACATGGACATTTACACTTTCGAAAACACTATATTTCTAACTATTGTTGATGCTCTCACGAAATTAGGCCAAGCAATCGAAATAAAATCCAAAAATGCTGTAGACATATTTCATGCCCTATTAGACTATTTTTCTTTTTACGGAACACCATTACGTATAAGTTCAGATCAAAGAAACTAAATTATGAAACAGCTGATGGAAAAATTGCTTCATTCGAATGTTTAAGGAAGCTCCATCAGTTCGAGCATGATAAATTATTAAAATTCGGTTACTCTTTGACCCTTAAGTCACTTTTCCCTCAAACATGGAAAGACAGAATGTAACGTTAGCCCTCAAAACCGCCGACTTCCTCAATATTTTCATTGAATGGTGGAAAATTGTAAATGTTGAAACTCCTTCTAAAGGAAATCGTTTGAATGATGTATACCAGGAGCCAAGTTTCGGGAATAATTTTCAATCGGATGTGAAATTTTTATTTTTGAATAAAATGGTAGATTGGCTAGAAATTTGGAAATCCGGAAAGTTTTCTAAAAAATTAACTCCACAAACTCATGCAGCCCTTAGTCATACAGTATATGGAATGACAGAGGTATTAAAATATTGTTTTTCTGAATTGAACATGAACTACGTTTTATTGGGAAAATTTCAGACTGACGAATTGGAAAGTAGATTCGGTAAATATCGTCAACTCGCCGGTGGACAGTACCACATTTCAATACGACAATTGTATGAATCCGAAAAAAGGCTAAGAGTTCAGTCACTCCTTACGTTAAAATCACGAACATTCGGTAATATTGATATCAAAAAGTTTTATGACAATATTGATTTCACCGACCAGAAACAAGAATATAATAATCCGAATCTCATTGTAGAAGAGAGCGACATAGATAATATTAAGGAAGACATGCCTGTGATTACTTATTTAGCAGGTTATTGTTGTTATATTGTTCTGAGGAAAATTCAGTATGAAAGATGTAAGCGAATATTGATTTTAGATGATGAACTTATTGTTGAAGATAATTACTGTCTCATTACAAATTTAAGTCGAGGACGATTGCTTTATCCTCAAGATTCTGTTATACAAATAGTTTTATATTCATATTTAATTTTCAATAAAATAATTCGAGAATTCGAAGAGACATTCCTTAGTATCATAGCCTTCTTCAACTGAGTTGAAGACGGCTGTGTTAGTATTCATAATGAGCGAACATGTCTCATTCAATTTATTTCGAAATATATTATTCAGAATGAAATGTTGCCAGAAATTCATTCCGGTGAATTAATAGCTAATATAGTGATGACATGGAGTATGTCCATCTCGTATTGAGACTAAGATTCTGCAAACAGGTAATTTCAGTAATCCGTTCAATTGGAATATTTATAGGAATATATCTAATCTCTAGATACTTTATTATTTGCACTTCTCCAATTTATAAATAAAAAATATGCTCTAATGACAGATATCCTTAAAGGTAGGAGTTTCCTAAAAAATTGTAATCAGTGTAATCTTCATATTATAGGGCAGACTATTTCAAGATTTTGGAAAACCCATGTAGGTCATGAAGAGGATACAGGGACACAACACTTATCAAAACTTGATAAGAAAGAAATTGTCAAAAAATTGTGTGATGGTGTTATTGTAGAAAGGATTATCTCTGACGCAAGGAAAGTGAAATCAGAAGAATTGCACAGATTGAATTTGATAAATAGGAAAGATATAGCTTATTTGTCAAAAAAGCATAATATACTGCAAAAGAAACATGAGAATACCATGATAGCAGTAAATCTCAAAGTGAAAGAATGGAACGTTGATGGAAAAAACTACTGCTTTTTTTTTAAACAGAAAGGTACTATTCCCAAAATCAGTGTTTTCTTCTATTGTTATAATAAAATTGAATTTGAAGAATAATTAGGGTATGATAGTTTTTTTCATATTATTTCAGGCGAACAACATCCATTATTGCATCCTAACGACTTTTGTCTAGGGTTTATGAATGAGGTAATGGAAAAAAAAATCAAAGATTTCCCAAAAATAATATGTATGGATGGAACCCACTGTACTAATCAGAAAGTACCGTTTGTCAACGGAATTTGCCGAACGCCTCCGAGGTTTTCCCGGAATTTAGTGTCGTCTTCGCGGCATTCGCGCCCAATCTAGATTCAGTTAGTTCAACAGATAACAACAGAGTTTAGACTAGTTTAGAGAGTTCTTTTCGAGAGTTTTAGTGTTTAGTGAATATGGACAAAATAATGAGTAGCATGCTACTTAGAAGTGGCCGCCTTATGGTGAGTTTCACAGTTGCATATTACTACAGTAGAACTCCAATTATCCGAACTCCGACTATCCGAATCGCCGATTATCCGAATCACAAAAAAGCCGCGAAGCCAGTGTTTGCGCGTCAAGTCTTGACTTGACTTGTCTTAACAAGTTAAGACAAGTTCCGGCACATTGCAGTCACGGCGCACCTGTCATTGTTTGTTTTGATTAGCCAGTGTGCTATTGACCTTGCTCGAGGACGCTACTCTTTCGCTACGGCTTACTTTTGTTTGTGCGTGTACAATACTGTATTGTTTTTATACCATGGCTTCGAAAAGAAAACGTGTTGTGCTATCGTTAGCGGACAAACTGAAAATTATAGAGCAACTCGATAAAGGTGTAACGGGTAAGAAGTTGTCTGAGATTTATGGTGTTGGACAAGCAACAATTTCTGACATTAAAAACAGTAAGTCAACACTTTTAAACTTTGTTTCGGTGCTTGAAAATGGAGATGGAAGTTCCTCCAGGAAAACAATGAAGACAGCAACCAACAAAAATTTGGAAGATGCTGTGTTTAAATGGTTTTTGCAGCAACGTTCTATGGGAAATCCGATTTCAGGTCCAATCCTTTGTGAAAAAGCCAAAATCTTAGCGGAAAAGCTTGGTTATTCATCTTTTAAGGCTAGTAACGGCTGGCTAAGGAATTTTAAATTCAGGCATGGTGTACGCGAGTTAGATTTGGCTGGTGAGAAGCTTTCAGCAGACTCTGCAGCAGCTGAAAATTTTATTGAAAAATTTAAAACTGCATCAGAATCCTATGATCCAGAGTTTGTTTATAATGCCGATGAAACTGGCCTTGTTTGGAAAGCATTACCAAAAACCACTTTGGCTTCTAAAAGGGAATCTAGTGCCCCTGGACATAAGGTCAGTAAAGAACGTGTTACAGTGCTTAACTGTGCCAACTCCACTGGAAATCATAAACTGCCACTTTTTTTGATAGGAAAATCAAGAAATCCAAGAGCATTTAAAAACGTAAAAATACTTCCACTCTTCTACAAAAGTCAACCCAAGGCCTGGATGACTGCAGCTTTGTTTACCGAATGGTATGATGAAGTGTTTATTCCTGAAGTGAAAAAGCACCAAAAATCGGTGGGAAAAGAAGGCAGTAAGGTGCTTTTAATTGTTGATAACGCACCCACTCATCCTACAGCAGAACTGTTGGAAAGAGAGAATGGGCAGTTTAAAACGACGTTTTTGCCTCCCAATGTTACAAGTTTGCTGCAACCCATGGACCAGTCTGTTATTGAAACAATGAAGCGCCATTACAGAAGGCAACTGCTGAGAAAACTGCTGATCGAAGGTGCTGAAGATGAAGAATTGGTTTTGGCAAATCATAGCAAAATAAATTTAAAGGACTGCTGTTACATTGTAGCGGAAGCTTGGAGTTTGGTTACGCCAGTGACGCTAAGACGTGCGTGGAATAAACTGAAAGGCCTACCGTCTGAGAAGAACAAAAAAAAAGAATCTGAAGAATATGAGAAACAAGAATATGGAGAGGATGATGATGATGAAGATGCGTTGTCACTAGAGGAAATAAGAAAAATGATTGTTAAAATTCCTGGCTGTACAGAAGTAAGTGCTGAAGATGTAGGAGAGTGGATGGCTTGTGACACGTCTGACCCTGGTTTTCAAATTCTCAATGACGATGAAATTGTTGTAAGTGTGAGAGAAGATGTTGAAGTGGAAGTGGAAGAAGAACTTTCTGCTGATGTTGAAGTAGACGCTGGACCATCAGCTAGTGAAGCATTTGCCGGTCTCGAGACTGCTTTGAAGTGGATGGAGCGTCAGCCCGAGTGTGACCACTTGCAACTGCTCACCGTCAAGCGAATGCGTGACCTGGCTGCCCGAAAACGGTTGAAGACCGCAAAACAGCTTACATTGACGGAGATGTTTAAAAAACAATGATTTTTATTTCTAAACTTGTACATAAGTACATTTTATTTATATTTAAAACATGTGAAAATTTCATGTTTCTTTCATTTAATTCAATAATAAAAAAATAGTGCAATATCAAAACGTAGCTTTTATTCTCTCCAATGGCAATTTTTTTAAAAAAAATCCGATTATCCGAATATTTGATTATCCGAATGGGCCCCGGTCCCCATTACTTCGGATAATTGGAGTTCTACTGTATATTAGTACCGTTTGTCAACGGAATTTGCCGAACGCCTCCGAGGTTTTTCCGGAATTTAGTGTCGTCTTCGCGGCATTCGCGCCCAATCTAGATTCAGTTAGTTCAACAGATAACAACAGAGTTTAGACTAGTCTAGTTTCTTTTCGAGAGTTTTAGTGAATATGGACAAAATAATGAGTAGCATGCTACTTAGAAGTGGCCGCCTTATGGTGAGTTTCACAGTTGCATATTACTCCATTTTTGAATTCGAATTTCCAATGATAGTGGTAATGAATTAATGGGGAACTGTGGATTTTTCAGAAAATTCAAAGTTGTAAAATGTCTCTTATTTATCTTCGAATAGGTTTCAGTAATACATTGATTCACGTGTTTTCAAATTCCGGCTTCTAATGCTTTCCCCTCTACGATCTTCTGAAAAAATCAGGTGACACTCGGTCCATGAATATTAGGTCTATGATTACAATATACCTTTAGGCAAAATATCAATATTCAGGGTGTCAGCAATATAATGGTGAGCACTTGGAGAATTTGCGGTGAATTTTTACTAATGGTGTTTGTTAAAAATATTTTTTTTATCAATAGAAATTATACGATCAATTAGAACATCTCTGTTTCATTCAGTTTTTATCGGTACCATAATTCCATAAAAAAACACGCCTTAACTTTGTGAATATTCACTTTATAGAACATAAACTCTCTTGGAAAGCTGGCCGAGGATCCGCTTTTTTATCGAGGCCAGTAGATTTATTTTGTTCGTTCATCTTTTCCCGCATAATTCTACTATTAAGGATAATATCAATATGATATGCTTAATTTCACATATCAGTATGGAGTTATTTTGCGACGACGAAGATAGTAGTGAAATTTCAAGTGTTACTGAAAGTGAGCACGCCATTAGAAGTTCAGATTTATTTATTGAATTAGGAGAATTTTTTGATTTTTTTAATAATGACGGACATCGAAGACAACGAGATCGAGGAGATCAGGGAGGAAATCAAGGAACTGTAATAATCGGGAATTTCTGATTCCCGATTATTGGGTCTGGACGTCGCCAACGTGCGGTAGGTAGACCAGACCCTTTTTTTTTTGAAGACCATGTAAGGTCAGGCACTTAACATTAGACTTGGTGGAGACTAATAAAGTGTGAAATTAATTGGTTCCCTATTTGTCCTATTTGTCAAATCTGGATGATGGAAATCTTTTTGTACAAGTCGATACTTAGGTGCAGTCTCGACCTCAGCCGATAAGAATGTAAGTTTTAGGGTATTAAAAATTAGTTTATCGAAGTTTGTTGAGTGGTCTCCTTATGGGAACATTCAATCCGTGGGAAGAGAAAAACTTGGCAACAACGGAAAAAATCCAAGACGTTATTTTTGAAGGTACGCCCATCGGGGGGCGGGAAATAAGTAACCTTAGGCCAAATCAGAGAAAAATTAAGCAGTTAGTGACGAGTAGTAGTTTCGGGGAGTTCAGGGAACTCAAGAATCGGTTCGGGAATTGGTCGCGGAAATTAGGAAGTTTAGAGTTGAAGGTAGAGCGTGGAAACCTTATTTAGTAGAAGTTAGTCGATATAAATGTGTTGGAAGATTAGGTTTGAAACGTAGTTGATAGTTTGAAAAATTCAATAATAATATATTTTTTTTTGGTTTTGTCACGGGTCGATAATAATAGATTCAGTAGATTTAGGCCCGGTGCACACATCCGACTTTTGTAGTTACGACACCGTTGCTGTGTCGTACTTGCGGCCTGTGGTACAAAGAATCAAATGGGAGCATGCACACTAGCGTACGACACCGCAACGATGTCGCAACTGCAAATGTCGGATGTGTGCACCGGGGCTTAAAGATTAGTCAATAACGGTATCGGTTCGCCAAAGTTTCCGTGAGGTTCGAGATACGTTTCGCGATAATGGACTGGATGTGAAGGATTATCCATCGAAGGAATTGACAGGTAGCAAGTTGAGAAATTCAACAGTTTAATTTTTTTGTTTGTTTGTTCTGTCCAATGTCCAAAATTGTAAATATTGTAAGCGCAAGGCGCCTGCAGGGGGAGAAGAAGCTGGTCCCTCAAAGCGGGCCCGTATGGAGAGCATACATTAAACCTCACAACCTCCTAGCCAATCAACAGCGCCATGTCTTCGACTGTGATCGTGTGAAGTCGTTTGTCAATCGACGAGGGAGAATTTCTGGCGGGATTTATACAAAAACCATTTAGAAACAGACAGTTAACGATTGTTAGCAGTGTGTTTCTGTACTACTTCAGAATTATTGCACCTATTGTTTAGAGCGAATTGACTTGTGTCCAGAAGAAAGTTATTCCATATTATTACTGTTTTCTATACCACCAATCTAGGAAAAGCTTCAACGTGAATATTTAAAAAAAGCAGTTTTCACTGCTAAGTTGAATATACCTTTATTTGAATTCTAAATTGTTCAATTATGGAGTCAGTTAGGTAAGCTTCCTTATTTAAATGTTTTTTAGCATTAATGCACGTATTTTTTGCAGTGCGAATCCACTAATTTGCGAAGTATGTCAAAAGGAGTTTACCAATGTATGGAACAAAAAGAGGCACCTTCTTAAAATTCATAATGACGAATCGGCAAAAACGAATAGGAAGCAGCATATAATGTGTTCTGTTTGCCCAGGGGAAAACAGAGAGAAGTTTTCATGCTATAATGATTTGGACAAACATTTAGCAACGAGCC